>NW_013546732.1:0-17046 GCF_000760515.2 Mitosporidium daphniae
CAATGCCTGCTGTTCAATCGGCAACAGTAAGGAAGACCCAATCGAGCCACTTTCATTTGAATATCTTGGACGATCCGTTGATTTAAGCATGTCTGTCCAACCAATGCCCGGCCACCAGCGTTGATTTTCATAGAGATATAGCACGCGAATAATTTCGTTATTTGTCTTGTCATAAAGGTCAAAAAAGAGAATCCTTCTATGGAGGATTTCCGCCTTTGTTGGGATTCTGATGTACCATTGATTTTGGTTCTGATTGCCAACAGAAACCGGCCAGAACACACGACGATCAATCAGAACCGTTGCAAAATATTTCTTAAAATAAAATCTCAGAAAGGAATCATACAAATACAGGGAAAGGCCACGAAAAATCATGAACGGGGGCCAATTCCACAAAAGGGCGACGTTCAACAGAACCATCAACAAATAGGAGACCTTTATTTTTGAGATCACAAAGCAAAGGACGAAAACGCGGAGTTCAAAAACCGAGCCCAAGGGATTGGCAAGGAAGTTGTCAATATCATTGCAAAGTACTTGCATTCTTTTAGCGACCATCAGAAAATGGCCAATAAACGCAAGAATGTCCTGTTTTTTCTTGCGTAGAAAATTCAATTGAGGATCAATTTTTTCAACCGAATCATATCCGCCAACCGCAGAAATAATAGAAGATCCAAAGGGATTTGCAGCGTTTTCAGAAAAAAGAGAAATAACAATCCAAATGACCTTGAAGTTTAATCCCTTCAAAACTAATTGCATCGAGGAGGCCTGTGATAACCTTTCATCGAACGAGATTGAAGGAAGACAAAGGAAACCAAAAAAAACAAACGCAAAAAGAATATAAAATCTGCAATCAAAAAAGTAAAAGTTTATCAGCAGAATGAAAAAATAGTTGAACAAATGGGTATTGCCATTCCAGTAGAACAACGTATTCAAGATATCAGAGGCAATCGAAATATTGGCGTCAAGGTAGGTCGAAAATTCGGCCAACTGTTCAAAAAAGGAACTTTCGCTCATGGAAGATTGTGAATGGCTGCAAAAACCGTCGTCACGTTGCAGCACATAACATACCAGAAGGCGGGTTTAAACTTTGATCAACTCGGGGTTAAGAATTGTTTTGAATTTATCACTTGGTTAAATTTTAGAAATTAATTAATTTTTTACCCAAATCGATGATTTCAGCTTCCAGCCCAGATACACTGATGGAGGGCGTTCCAGAAATCCTTTCGCTTTCCATAGAAGAGCTTTCTGGAATAGATCCACTGCACACTAGAGTTGAGGAAATCGTAAATCGAACCAAACTCTTGGAAAATGACCTAAAAGTTCACGGAAAGTTTAGCTAACCCTATAGATCTCGAAATCGGAAATTATGCGTCTAAACCATGACCATGCAACCATGACGGAGCGGTTAAAGGAGAACAAGGAAAAGATAAAAATGAACCAGCAGCTTCCGCATCTGGTGGGGAACGTCGTTGAGGTTTTTTGAGTGTTTCTTACGTCAACTAGATTTTGAACATTTCGCCGGAAGATGAAGAGGATGGTGCAAGTCTTGACTTGGATGCGCAACGTAAAGGAAAATGTGCCGTCATAAAAACGTCAACACGACAAGTAAAGGCTCATTACTAATTTGGAACAGACCATTTTCCTGCCTCTCATTGGACTAGTTGATGCGGAGGATTTGACACCAGGAGACCCTATCGGTGTAAATAAGGATTCGTATTTGATTCTTGATAAGCTTCCTTCCGAATATGACCCGCGCGTCAAAGCAATGGAGGTCGATGAGCGACCCAAGGAAGACTACAATGATATTGGCGGTCTCGATAAGCAAATTGAAGAGCTTGTTGAGGCAATTGTGCTCCCAATGACCCATCCAGAGCGCTTCAAAAATGTAGGCATTAAGCCGCCAAAGGGTTTGCTTTCATTTTTGATTCCTTTACTTTAGGAGTGCTTATGTATGGACCTCCAGGTACAGGAAAAACCCTTCTTGCCCGTGCATGTGCTGCACAAACAAAGTCAACCTTTTTGAAGCTTGCCGGTCCCCAGCTTGTGCAGGTACGAAGCGAAAAAATAATTCAAGATGTTTATTGGCGATGGTGCAAGGATGGTCAGAGACGCTTTTGCCTTGGCAAAGGAAAAGGCTCCAGCAATTATCTTCATCGACGAGCTTGATGCAATCGGAACAAAGCGGTTTGATTCCGAGAAAAATGGCGATCGAGAGGTACAAAGGACAATGCTAGAGCTCCTCAATCAACTTGACGGGTTCTCAACAGACGACAAAGTCAAAGTGATTGCTGCCACCAATCGAGTTGATACTTTGGATCCTGCGCTCCTCAGATCTGGAAGATTAGACAGAAAAATCGAATTTCCGCTTCCAGATGAAGCCGCAAGGGTTAATATTCTCAGAATACATGCGCGGAAAATGCGTGTGTCTTCGGACGTAAAATTTGAGGAGCTTGCGAGATGTTGTGAAGACTTGAACGGCGCCCAATGTAAAGCGGTTTGCGTGGAAGCCGGAATGATTGCCTTGCGCCGCTCTGCATCCGAAATCACACACGAAGACTTTGTAGAAGGTCTTCAAGAAGTTCAGGCCCGAAAAAAAACCTCGCTGCAGTATTTTGCCTAATTGGGACTTTAGGAGTAAATATAAACTACAAACGAGAAACGAGAAACGAGAAATGAGAAATGAGAAATGAACTGTGTTTGTGCTGCTAATAGATCCATAAATAGACGCGTAAATTTACTGGAGCTCTGGATTTACATTCGCATTTACGCTGGAAATCGCATGGTATTTTTAATTTTGAATGGGCCTATTACCTTTGTGGGATCCATCAGCAAGTTTCAACGTCATCACGGGTGATGTGTACAATTTTACAAACCCTAGTACAAAAGTTGTAAAAACGGCCCTTTTAATAATTTTTGCACATCCAGGCCCAATAATTATCAACGCGCTTGAACGGCATACATGAGAGCCGGACCACAATGCTTTTCATTTGCATCGATCATTAAAAGATATAAAGTCGCTAAAAAATGTTCCAAAAAAGCGGTACAACCTGGTAGTCACCGATTTCTTTGCGATACCGAGGAAATCCTTATTTGTAGAGAAATCGAAGCTGCAAATGCTCTTTTTGGAATTGAACAGAGAAATAAATATACCATCCGTGACCCTAAACAACCAGACTCTGTGATTGGCCATATTTACGAAGACAATGCAAATTCTTTCCTGCAAAGGCAACTTCTTGGCCGCTTCCGTCCATTTTCACTGATCGTTTGCGATCAAAATTGGGATAAAAAATTTGTGCTCACTAGGCCTTTTACTCTTTTCCAATCAAACGTACAGGCCCATGAGTGCAGCTCAAATTCAAAAGTTGGGAGTTCCATGCAACATTGGCATTTATGGAGACGGCAATATTCACTGCTGAACGCGCAAAATCGCATGTTCGGTTCCATAGATGCCGGATTTCTTTCTTGGGATTTTGAAGTAAATAGGAGCGCAAAGAAGGCTCCTTGTTTGATTACCAGAAATTTTACACATCTTTTGAAAGAGGTACGTTGTATCACCCATCCTGCTGACCATTTAGATGTTTACGGATTCCGGTCACTATTTGCTAAAATTTAAAGATTTAAAGCGGGACGAAAAAATAATTTTGCTGGCTTGTGCACTCTCAATTGACTTTGACTTTTTTTCACGACATTCAGACCTGGGACCGCCTATACATTTGTCTGTGTGAAAAATGAAGAAAATAGATTTAAGAAGCTTTCCATCGCCAAATCGCAGCTATGCAACTATCCTGCTAAATTGCGACAGTAAGGATCGCTTCTGGATCCACTCCGACCCCCTTTCAATTAGAAGCCTTTGGAACGGCTCCTCCGTTCGTCTTTGCGCAGATGGGGCGGCAAATCATTTGCTTCGTATTCTTCCAAACTTTGATTTCGAGCTACCAAGCCAAATCATTGGAGATCTTGACTCGATCACACATGAAACGAGGCAGTATTTTTTGGATAAGGTAGCTTGCTCCTGCTTCACGAGCCTAGAATGTCAAAGTTGTCGATTTGTCGCATGACCAGCATACTACCGACCTACAAAAGTGCATCTGTTTTATCCTTTCCAAGTTTGTACTGGTTCCATTTCCCACAATAGGCCCGATATATCGGAGCTAATTATTATTGCGCAGTTTTCTGGAAGAATGGATAGTGCCTTTAGCATTGTTCACTCGGTTGCCGCTCTTTGCTCGTCATCGCCAAACATCACTGCCCTTGTAATTACCGGAACTTCGTCTTTTTTCATCGTGCTTCCAACGGGGAAATACGAACTTTTTATTGGCCTCAATTTGGCTGATCATCTGCGCATCGGAGATCACATTGGAATCGTTCCCATTTCCACGAAAGAAACCATCGTATCGACAGACGGGCTGTATTGGGACTTTGGTATCTCTATTATTTATTGATAATAGACCATGACAGGCTAGAATTTGGAAGTCTAATTAGCACATCGAATACATGGAGGTTGATGGAAAAAAAGAGGCTGGTCCTCGACACAACAGCCCCTGTTTTGGTCAGCTTTGGTTAGGCGCATTTAAATACAAATCCAGTGGAGGATAGGCGCGTTTCTTGACCGGAATAAAGATATTTAAAAGCGATATGCACCACGTTGAGTATATCTCCCTTAATCGTGCGCGAACCAGAGCTTCCTTCCAAGTCAGTGATTTTTGGATGTCGTCGAATTTGCCAGAAATTATTATTTTAACCATGCAGGGAGATAAGTAGGCATAGTATGAATAGGTGTTGATGGTAGCAAGCAGTCCCAGGTGCGGATCTGTTTCGACCGTTTTTATCTTTGAAATGCTTTCAATCGTATCAAGCAGAGAAAAGACATTTCTCTCAAACAGTTCTTTGTTTGCACTTGAGGCCTCGTCGTTTCCGTCGCTTCCGTCGTTGCCGCCGCCGCAAGGAAAGGCCGTTCTCATGTATAGGGGCGAGTTTGACCGGCTGATGATGGCAATTGCATAAATTTTAAACATCGAAAATAAACTCGCCTATGCAATGCCCGCTAAAAGCACATGTTGTAAATTTCGGATTTAGCATTTTTATTTTCAGTGCACACTTGGTGCCCTGTCGATGGCCGTTGAAAAGGTCACAATAAAGCTGGCAAAAATCAGGGTGGTTGTTGCAAATTGACAAATCGAAATCAGACTTCTTGATTCTATCAAGTAAGACAATATAATAATTATGGTCCACAGCGCAAAGAATATCCATCTATAACGACAGTTGGAGTGTAGCGGTACATGAGGGCACCGGTTGCGCTTTCAGAAGCAGACCCAGCAAATGCAAACCCCACAGCCAGGAATATCAAAAGAACGCCATCTCTTGCGATTGCATTGGATCTATAAACCCTGGAAAACTATCCTAAAAATTGATGTGCCAACTTTTATCTTTGAAGGCTCCTCTGTGTCTTTGATCACATATTGGGCAAACGCTCTGGGCAGAAAAGATAGCCACCAAATTATCAGCATGATGAAAAGCGCTATCCATCCGCCCCGTTGGGAGCCCTCCCAGTTGAACCCCTGACTTTGAATTGTTTCGTTATTTGCAGCCATTACTTGTTCGGCTGTTTGTGCAGTTTATATGGCCCGATGGCCAATCTAATTAGGGTTTTAATTTATTAATAAGCTCCTATCATTAAGCTCAAGTTTATTGGTCTGTGTGTCTGTATAGCGAGTCGATCAAAGCCGWTAGTGTGGATTTTTTGATCCAGGTGCCACACCAGTATTGCCGAGATGGCCGTAGGCGAGTTTTGAACATCAAAGCTCATATTGGTACTTGATCAAGCCGGCAAGATTAGCCACAGGGCCGCTTTGAGGGCTGGCGCCCTGTGCGGCCCTCTGCGGCTTAGCGAGGCCCATTTGTTCCTGCTCAATTTGGTTTATCAAATTAATAAAATGGGAGTCGTGGTTCTTGATCTTTTCCGCATATTCGGAAATCAAAGAAGAAATCCTGGGCTGATCTAGAGCAAAAAAATCCTCCATCGAGCATAGGGATTTCGTTTCCGAGCTTAAAACATCCCTCCAAATGTCATCCTCAAATTGCGCAATCGGACGCGATCTCAACAGGATATTCGGAACTAGAAATATTGGCGAAAATCTTACCGAACCAATTCCGTGGCAAGGCTTCATCCTTTTGGTCCTTAAAATCAATCCTCGGCACGGCAAGCGTAGAAGAAAGAAAAGACCGAAGATTCTTCTGAGATACCAAATCCTCTAACTGAGATAATTCCAACGAATAGATGCTGTATTTTGCAAGGGCATCTTTCCAGTTAACTTCGGAACTAGAGGCAACCGATGCCTCTAATTCAGAGATATATTGGATCATCTTTATGAGATGACTCCTAATGGGGTCGAGGAGGATGGAGTCGTTATAGTCCATTAAATTTAAATTAAAACTAAATCTCAACTATCCGTATTTTGGTCACAAATGGGCTTAAGCAGCTCCGATCAATTTAGAGCTCTGCTCTGATATTTCAAAATGGGCGTTTCCGCACGAGCTTAAATTGAACCCTAACAATATGGCTGTGATTAGAATGCATGTTTACAAATAAGGGCTTATAAAAACGTGGCCAAGGCCGCAAAAAGGCAATTTGCATCGTTCTGGCAGTCTTGGTCTGGAGCACGCGACAAAGTGGCTGTCCCGCAAGGACGACCGAAAAACGTTACACACGTGCAATCTGAATCCATTTTGTTGGGTTGACAAATCAAGTTGAGGCGCAAAAATCAAGCTCAGGTGTCAAATGACTTCATTTCGATGCTTATTTATATGCGGTGATTTCAAATTAATCACTTGAACTGGAGACAGATTTTAAACGCGGTCTAAATTTTAATTTGCAATCGCTTTTATTTTTATTTTACCTAATGGTAAGCGCGCTATCCACAGCATTTCTTTCTTCATAGACGTCGATTCCGAATCCGAAGGCATTTCCGCTCGCTGATGCAGCACTTACAAACACTATTTTAGACATTGTGCAGGTTTCTTCCAGATACAAGCAACTTAGGAAGGGTGCCAACGAGGCCACAAAGACGCTAAATAGAGGCATCTCCGAATTTATAATCATGGCAGCCGATGCCGAGCCATTGGAAATCATTCTGCACCTTCCGCTTCTTTGTGAAGACAAGAACGTTCCATATGTGTTTGTTCCGTCGAAAGAGGCCCTTGGTCGTGCCTGCAATGTTTCGCGTCCCGTTATAGCGGCAAGCGTCACTTCAAGTGAAGGCTCTGAACTAAGTCCTCAAATAGTGGCCCTTCGCTCCCAAATCGAGCGTCTTTTAATTTAATAATAAATTGGGCCTTGTAGCAAGTTATTTCGACCATCAAGTGTGCATCTTATTTATCGATTAAGCACTGTTGAGAGACTCGTCAATTGCAGAAACGTCGTTGGTCGGAATTTCTTTCATCGGCTTGTTGAAAAAGGTGCGGATTGCCATAAGAATGTCAAACGAATGGGCATCATGCACCATGTTTATGGCTATTCCAGAGCGACCAAAGCGCCCTGTTCGTCCAATACGATGAAGATAGGTTTCCGGATCTACTTTACGATCAGCGGTCTCTGGAAGGTCGTAGTTTATGACAAGCGAAACTTGAGGAATATCGATTCCCCTGGCAAGGACATTGGTGGCGATCAGAACCCTGGAGCGGCCAGCCCTAAACTCATCAATAATGGCATCTCTGGCATCTGAGTCCATCCCTCCGTGTAAAACGGCAGTCTGATGGCCCTCCAATGTCATCCAGGCCTGAACTTCCTCTGCAGCATTTCTGGTCTAAAGTTCAAATTAGAAACTACGATCCAATACCGCAACAAAAATAATCGACTGGCTCATCGAAAGGAGTCCATAAATTGCAGCGAGCATTTGGAGGCGATGCTTGGAATTTTCGCATTTCATGTAAAATTCTGTAATGGCATCAATACTGAGCTCCTCTTTCTTGAGGGAGAGAATGTTTGGGTTTGGCACAACTCGACTTGCAAACGCCATGACTTCTGGTTTGAAGGTTGCTGAGAAAAGCAATGTCTGAACGGTGGATGGGCAAGCTCTGGAAAGCGTAAAATATGAACATCAAACTTACGCTTTTACACGTACAGATTGGGTACCAAGGTTCTGCTTGTCCAACATCACATCGGCTTCGTCAAAAACGAGCACGCGCAGCTGACTCAAATCCAACATCCGTCTGCGGATGAGCTCCAAAACTGTGCCCGGAGTGCCAATGACGATTTGCCGATTGACAGCTTCATCTAAATTTCCTTCCCTCAATGCGGTTCCTATGGTGATTGTTGTGAATTTGGCCATCTTTAGAACAACATCTTCTATTTGGCGGGCCAATTCACGAGAAGGCGAAAGACAAAGAGCCTGTGTCACTCCCTCAAGAGAAGGATTTATCTGTTCCAGCATGGTCAGGGCAAACGCAGCTGTTTTTCCTGTTCCCGATTGAGATTGGGCGATTAAATTTCCCTTTGTCCGAAGTAAAATTGGCAAGGCCTTTTCTTGGACCTTTGAGGGACGGTTGTAGTTCATCGCGTAAATTCCTTTCAGCAATTCTGCAGGCAGTCCCAATTCTTCAAACGAGGATGCCGAATAAAGAGGAGAATTCACATCTGCCTGCTGATCTGCCAGTTGAACGGATACCTTTCCAGACACTGTCTGGAGAAGCGATGCCACATCGCCAACCTTTACAATGTCGTCGGTAAACTTGTTTGAATCGGACATTTCCGCATCCTGCTTTTCTGCGGTCATTTTCGCAATCCTGGCAGCAATGGCTTCAGAAGTGGAAGCAGAGGTAGAATTATCCATCAAATGGAGATGTTTTTAAATTAAAGAACCCCCTTTAAATTTAATACCAATGGCTCAATTGAGTGGAGGCAAAATTTCAAAGCCGCGAAGGACGCTATCCAACCAGGCTATAAAGTTTGTGTGCGAAGGCAAAAATGAAAATGAACCTTCTTCGCACAACACTGGCAAGAGAATGTCATTTTTCCATCATTCTCCACCACAGGTGGAAATTTCTGGCCGTCGATATTCGGTATGTTTATCTGATTGCCAATTTTAGGCCTTTATCGATTCGTCAGATGGATTCATATTTGCCAAACAAGAGTGTTCTGCAAGCGACGCTCTTAATGATGCCAACGAGCGAATGCTACCTAGCCACCAGCCTTGTATAGAAAGGCGCCAACTTAGGGAGGTTGAGCTTTCCGAGATGGTATTTAAATTTCAAGCTAAAGTTTAGGCGCCTGCCGTCTCTGTGAGCGAAAACTCACATCAACAGCCATCAAATCAATCTTCGCTCAAACGGCTTTCTTCTCGCCGACGGGCGTCTTCCCTACTGGGCTCGAATTTATGTAATGAATAGTTGTAATTATTTGCAAAGACACTCTTCATCCAGCCGTTGATCCTTGCTCCTACTACAGGCATATCAGTTCAGATCTTCCCGGCCCGCTTCGCATGCGTCAGCTATTGATTTGGTGTCTTCAGACGCCTGCATCGTTTAATAATGCTAAAAAGGAACCCTTCGACAAAGATTCCCTAATTGCAGACCTTTCAGGCTCAGAGGCTCCGATTCAATTGCAAGAGGATTTAATAATTAAGAGCGTGCTGGAAGGTGTCGTCGACGGTCTTATTAAAAAGCATGTCCAAACTACTTGGTATCACGTCCCAGTATGCTTTTGATATTCATATTTAGATCCAATTTGTTGAAGATAAAGCAGTAACTTCTGGAGAGGTTCTAAAGCCAAATCCTGCAAACGAAAGGATCCGGCGCGAATTTTTGCTGCTATCTGGGGTTAACGATAAGATAGAAAAAGAAGTGGCCACTTGGGAAAATTACGTGTCCTTGCTATCTGCTTCAGCAGCTTCCGCAATTGCTGGGACCACTGTCGTTGGAAGGGCATCTTTGGCTCCAGAGTGCGATTTGCCTGCAGATATCATCCAATCTGAGCTCGATTCGAAACGGATTTTACTCGAATTTTCGTCTTTTCTCAAGAGCTTTTCGTTTAAGGTGTGTATTTGCTAATTTACCTCCAGGTTGACCATTTTTCGCACCACTTGCAGATATGTTCTCATATCCACGAAAAAGCACTCCGGTTCGCTGATGATGCATATCACGAATTGTATACAAAGGTTGTTAAGCCATTGGAGCCCAATAGCATTGGGGACAGCATTGGTGTTCTGAGGGCACTCTCAAGAACGGTTCCATCCTGAACATTTATATCTTTTTCTTGGAGAAATTATTGGCGATTTTGTTGTTTCTCTGGAAACATTGAGCCAAAGGCTAGTACTTTTTGAGAACCTCCGCCTTTATGACTCCAATGAGTGTTATGATTTTGATAAACATATTGTCTGCATAAATAATATTGAGCAAGCTTTCGTTGAAGCCTATTTCTATTAATAGCCACAACGAACCTTTTCCTACATAGCCCTCAAAGCTATGTGTTAAGGGTAGGCTTAAATGATGTGATAGTTAATTTAAAATAGGCAACAGAACCATATTTAGGGGCATGGTTAGGGTTTGGCTTGGGTGTTACTTGTGCTGCACTTCAGTCTTGATCTTGTTAATTTAAATTTTAGGGTTAGGGTTGGGGCCGCGATAGTTAATCTAAAAGACATCTTAATGTGGCGGTGCTAAAAATAAGCTGAGTTTAAAAAAGACTGTGAAAAGCGATCGGGTTGCATTTTTGCATTCTTTTTTAATAGCTTATGGATTCTACTTCTTAAGAAGCCACTTTTTCTTTTTCTTTTTCAGTGCGAGCAGTTTATTTTTTGTATTATTTTCCCAGGTTATATAGAAAACAGTAGATCATTTAAAAATTGGCTCTTTTTCAAGTGTGTTTCTTTTTTCTAGTGCTTTCATCTTTAACCTTTCACTTGAAGTAACTCGATCTGTTTTTATCTGATATGAAGCAGACTAATTTGTGAAAGGTCCGACTTGTGATACTGCATCGTCTTTAAATATCAAGCCTAAGGCTAGTATAAATGCTAAAAGAGGTGATCTCGATCGATATGGCCCTTCCATTCAGAGGTTAGATTAAAATAACCTCTTTATAAACTCGGTTTTGACCTTAAAATTAAGAATTCGTATATACTTATCTCCTTGGTGCAATTTTTGAATCAATTTTGCGATGATCGCCTTTACACGTAGCATTCAAACGAAATTTAGCTTCTCTGCTATTTTTTGTGGCCAAATTTTCCCATTTCCTGATTGCCTGTTTCTTGAAATGGGAAGCGTAATTGCCGGAACAATTGCATATGTTGTTTCTAGTTTTTCTCACAACATTCAAATACGAAAGTGATTATTAAAGCCTGTGAAAGGAATTTCACGTTCGCAAGATGCATTTTTGTCGCAATTTTATGCCATTTTCCATTGGTCATCATTTTTCTTTCCGGATATTCATTAATCCTTTAATTATATTAATTGGCGTTATTGCTATTCAAGTGTTCAATTCCTCAAAGAGTTGCTTAGTTACCACCGATAAACGACGTGAAGGTCTAGGACTAACTTTTAGATCCAAACCGTCGCCATGGATTCAAGTCTTTCACATTTATTATCTTTTTCAATTCTTCTAAGTAGCTTTCAGCTATCGATGGACGCGTTTATCAGATGGAGAAGAAAATATTTACGGCATGTATGGAATTTGGATTGACTTTTAATATAAAAATGTGGCTCGAAAATGTTAGAATCTACCTGTGAAGATCTTGAGGCTTGAAACGAAATACACTAGAGTAGTCCATGGAACTTTATGTGATGCATCTTCATGTTTGCAGTATTTTAGCCTTAAAGCCAGAAAGACGCCGCTGCAAAAACTTGATAAATGAGGAAAATCGATGTGATAAACTTTGGATTTGGGCATGTTCTTTGATTTCGCGTGCAATTGATGATGATGTGTATTACAATTTCAGAAGGCTAGCCAAAATCGAGTTTTAATTGAAATCCAGTATAGCCGTCCTCCCCCCTCGATGTTAACTTTTCATGAAAAGCAAGAAATAGTTTACCCCCATAGCAGCTAGGCTACTAGCAGCCGTAGATCAACTAGTGGCTCAGAATGTCACCCTTTTGGAGAGGTACTGGTAAAGTAGGCTACTGGAGGGAAATGGTTTATTTTGTCGAAAAAGCTATTAGAATCTAGTAGAGTTTAAGCAATCTACAAGGTTTGATTGATAAGATTTTAAATGGGAAAGGGTCGGTATTCCCGGATAACGACAGGAACAGATGTGCATGGAATCATCCCCATTTCAGTGATGATCATCGAAACGAACTTTGATGGGATAATATCATGCAGCGAGTGGGATATCCGCAAGTTAGCAAAGTTGGAGCGCTTTGAAGAACCATCATCGATCCCGTGCGTCAAAGTGGTGGCAAGTTGAACTTTATCTGAAAATTTGTAAGTTTCGCAACACACGATCACCGGAACGTTGGCTTGATGGGCCATCAATGCAATCATGGAGCTTCCTGCACGGGTTTGAACATTTCCATTTGAATAAATGCAGTGGGCTCCTAGTAGCACGCGGGTGACACTGCCAATTCTGAATGCGTGGCCAATTGCTGAAAGCGGGACATACGATGTTGGTATGATTTCAGAAAGCGGAACTCCCAGTCGCTGTTGCAAATATTTTAATACAAACTGGCCCTCGTAAAGAGGTCCTGCGTCGACAACCACCAGGGAGAATTTTTTTCCCCGTTGTGCGCCCGCAACGAGCAAGTCTAGAATGACATCCGAATGTGAAAAAACCATCAGAGATTCTCCATCTATTCTGTTAATGCCGAGTGACACGATAAGCTCGTCGGCAAGCTCAATTCGCTCTCTGAGATAAGAGTCAATGGCTTGGCATAGATATGTCTTTACAATTGAAAGCGAATCAGACTCTGGGACAGAGTGGTCAATGAGCGGGAGATGAGCAATTTGCCACTTCAAGTGTCGTATCGCATGCGCCATAGAAATAGAGAGCGGCCGGCTCTTGACGAGCCAAGCGATCTGTGGCTTAAGTGTAGCGTCCAAATGGCGCGAAATGGAAACACCTGCAGGGGGGAAGTAGTCTTGAATGACCTTTTTAAAAACGCGTAGGAGCGCAAGACACCGAGCATTTCCGCCCACAATTCTGTGCTTTGAGTACAAGAGGGAAAGCTGACTCACAGCAGGGTGTATATTTTCTGGAACACCACCTATCTGACAAAGAGAGCTAGCGGGATTGCTGTTTTTTCTATTGAGGGGAGATGGGCTATTAGGAGAGGCGGAAGACACAACCAGCGATACCCTCACAGATGCGGCTGTTGTTGTAGCATAAGGCGAATGAATGGGGGAACTATTGGGATTTAATTGTGTGGAGTGAGTGGAATTGCTACTCGTAAGAGGATGGTGATGATGATGATGATGCATCATCGTGATCGTATTTAAGAAAAAGAAATTTATTTTTCAGGGGTCATTAATGGGGTGGAATTTGCAAACCCAATCAGAAGTTAATGGTCGGGTCGACCAATAGCATTAATCCCAACTCGTTTCAAATTTATTCCAATTTTTCTGGCTTTTTTAATGCTTCAAAATCTCTCCGACCCGTTCTATCAGACGCTTGCAATCGTCGGTCTTTTCATTATTTTCTTTGGGCTTGTGTCTCTTTTCATCAAGGAGCGCCTCTATTTGACAGAGAGTCTCGTGGCTGTCCTGATCGGAATTATATTTGGGCCCATGTGTGCATCCATCATCACCCCTTATGAGTGGTTTTCGGAGTCAACATTTTATAGAATTCTTTTAGAGTTTTCGCGCATCATCATCTCTTTTCAGGTAGGAAATTGATCCGTTTTTTCGTTCATTTGTTTGTCTTTGAAATTTTCCATTTTTGCCGATTGTGTTCGGAAGGTTTTCCTTTTATTTTTGCCTATTTTTTATTTTCGTTTCTCAGTTATCATCAATCTAACGATGATAGGTTATGGCTGTAGGTCTTTCCATCCCCGGAATTTATCTTAAAAAACATTGGAGAGATCTTATGATGTTTTTGGGACCAATCATGTGTGTAATGTGGGCCATTTCGTCTTTGGCAGTCTGGCTTTTTTCTGGATTAGATATATGGTCCTCATTGATGGTGGGTGCCTGTCTTGCACCGACAGACCCTGTGCTGGCGAATTCAGTTATCAAGGGAAAATTCGCCAATCGCTACATCCCGTCCCATTTACGGAATTTGCTCTCTGTGGAGAGCGGTGCCAATGATGGGCTTGGATTTCCCTTTTTAATGCTTCCTGTGTCCTTGCTGATGCATGCTGGTGCTGTTGGACCTGCCCTAAAGGAATGGGTTTTGGTCACATGGGTTTACGAGATTACATTTTCCATCGTCATCGGCGCTGTGGTTGGAATTCTTTCAAAAAAAGCTCTGGAGGCCTCTCAAAAATACAAGCTTATCGATAACGACTCGTTTTTGGTCTACTCGATGGCTGTGGCGATGGCCACTACCGGGCTTGTCGCATTGATTTCATCCGATGATCTTCTTGCGGTTTTCATTGCAGGAACGGTGTTCTCCTATGACGATGATCGGTACACCCAGGCCACGCGAGAATCCCACTTTCAGGAGGTGAGTTTCTTTTTCGGTTTATCGAATTAGGTCATCGATATGCTTTTTAATTTAATTTTCTTCATCCTATTGGGCGCCGTCTTTCCGTGGCAAGATTTCAAGGCTCTTGGTGTCGGCCGTTTGCTCTTCATTTCGATTACAATTCTACTTTTCAGAAGACTTCCTGTTGTGATGTTGCTTAAGCCATTTATTGGGCAATTGCGAACGGGACGGGAGGCATTTTTTGCGGGCTGGTTTGGCCCCATGGGTGTCGGTGCCATTTTCTTTGCAATGGTCTGCAGGCACCATACTGGGATACCTCAAGAGACAGCTTCCGCAATTTTTACCATCGTTTCGTTTGTAGTGCTGTCGTCTATTGTTATACACGGCATCACGGTGCCGATTACCCATTTTCATTTGAAAAACCGGGCCAGACGCAAGGCTGCTCGAAAGAAGGGCTTCTTTTCCGAAAATTCTGTCCCTGTCGTTGGTGCTGTTTCAACACCAATAGGAACTTCCGGCACGCTCGACCTGCAGAATGGGGTTTCCTCACATTCTGTTGATGAAAAGAATTCTTCAGAAAATTCCGCAATTGTCGACATCCATCCGCCTATTTTGAGAGATATTCCAGAGCCACGTCTTGTTGACCAGGATATCGAAGGCGAGGGCGATGATGACATCAATCATCGGCGCGAACGGAATCTAATATATGGGGCGAATCAATCAAACATGGCTTCGCCAGACATATCTTCAATGCTGCCTTTGGGAGGCGGAAGGCGGAAGGTTGCCGATATTTCATCGGCCTTTGCTCATCCATCGGAACTTTCTACGACCACAGAAACCGAGGATATGGGCTTGACCACAGAAGATGACTCAAATGTCCATTCACACAGACGCCATATCAAAAAAGAGCCATATCGCATGCGGCCGGTAACGACCACCGATTTTGAGGATGAGAGCCAGTATGACGACTATGATGACGTCAATGGTGGCAACCGGAACAGAACCGCCCTTTATGACGAAAATTCCATCAATTCGGGGCAAGAGTCGACGTCTACGGAAACTTTTGACGGCCGAAATTTACGGCAGGAACAAATTCTCGCGAGAATGAAGACCCATTCGTTCAAGCCAGTTTCACAACATTGATGCTAGTTGATAACATATCTGAAAGGATACCACCATTTCTAATAAATCAATTAATTGAACACAAAAACGGAAACGCCATCCCCATCAATTTACTACTTATCTATGGAAATTCAAGGCTTGAGCGGGGCGCCCGAGAGTGTTGGGCCGACAATCACACATGCTGGGTGCTTTGAAAAAATAGATTTTTGGAGCTCCCTGATGGAACCGATTTCAGTGGAATCAATCGACTGCATCATTTCAGCAACGGAAGGAAGGGAGGACGCCATGGCGGTGACAGAGTCATCGCTACCAAAAAGGAACTTTCCAATTCCAATGGCAAATGACTTTGCATGCTCTGGATACTCTGCAATTCGCAATTTTGCAGCGGCTTTGGCAGCCTTGAATTGAGCCTCAGAAATATCGAGCAAAAGTTTCTCTTGCACGAGAGGTTGGGCAGTCTCGATGAGAACTTTTTCTGGGCTGAAAATATTGGTACAAACGGGAAGGGAAATGGTAAATCCAAAAAGGCCAGCATCGGAATATTGGAAGAATTCTGGAATAAACTGCATGGTGGCGCCATTTAAATGGGACTTTCCCATCCATTTTCCATGTGGCGCTCCATATGGAATAGGAGATGGTGCATAAAATGCTTCCTTGAGAATCAATAGTTTCAAATTTTCAGAAATTGACTTTCCACCGAACCCTGGAGCAAGGAAGGCAACACTGAGAACCGTATCATTGACTCCTCGTTCCAAATGCAAAGTTCTTGCGGATGATAAGTTGGTTGGCTGGGAAAACACCCTGCGTTTGGCATCTGCTGGCCGTTGAGAGACGAATTCTTTCATTGAAGAGGTAAAATATGTCGAGTCCAGAGCTTTGACGCAGTCTAGATCGACCCCAAAAGACGTAAGGGAATACAATGGTCCAGAAACTGTGTGTTCAAATGCTTCCTTTTTGAAAAAAGATAGCTTTTCTTGGGTAAGCTCAGAGGGGCGCCAAGACTGACAGAGAAGAGAACTACCCAAGCCATGAAATCCAAAAACTTCCCTATGGATTGCCTCCATGGCAATATTTCTTGCCGAGGCTTCTGCTCGCAGTGCTTCTAATGTAATGCGTGTCTTTGCGGCTTCAATCTCATGCTCCTGCCAATGAAACGTTGAAAGAGTCTCGGAAAACATTTTTGCAATGAATTCACTAAACAGGTTAGCCTACAAACGTGTACATGTCTTCTTTTAAGGATTCTGCATAAAGAATCAAATGTTCACGATCCAGAATTGCCTCTAAATGGCAACCACGGGACTCGGCCAGGCGCAACAGCACCATTTGGGAGATGTTTTTTGAATTCATTGCAAAAATGTTT
>NW_013546731.1:0-16922 GCF_000760515.2 Mitosporidium daphniae
TATCACATTGCCGTCTGATGCATTATATGCTTGCATCTCGAAAAGGTATTTTGTGCTTACATATCGGTTTAGCCCAAATTCTAAAGAGTACCCATCGATGCTGTGTGACCTGGCCTGCTTATCTCCAAAATCGTATCTTGAAAAGCTTGTTTCGATGTTGTGCTCGACCCCAACCAGCGACTTGATGGAAAAGTATTCTTTGTCAGCGGATCAGCTATTTCGAATTTGTTGGAACGCAATAATATTAATCAGCAGATGCGGAAGTTTGTCTTGGGATGCAGTAATTTTTGATGACTTATTATTAGACTCTCAAAGTTTTGGTGGAAAAGCTTGATGGCATCGCATCCGGTGTCCATTGTGATGATAAAAAATTTTATGATTTGCTAAGTTTCCTTGAAAGATCGTCAAATTGCGCAATAAGCCCTGACGAGCCCTCTTTACTGTCTATGGAGAAATTTAGCCTGCTCTGCTTGAATGACAAGAATGTACTATTTGATATCCTTTCGAAATGCCATGATCTCAGCCTCCCAATATTCTCGCAATGTCAAAGAAAACGGTTTTTATTGCTGGCCTTGAGGTCTGCGTTAGCCCTGGATTGTGTGGAAGATGTCATTTGCGTGTTGAAAGAGAATCTCTTTAACCAAATCCCAAGTCTTTATAACACGTTTGTTCTGTTTATTTACCAACTTACGGCGGCAAGTTCTAAAAGGCATGCAGGCTTTTTGGAGCTTATTGAGGATATCGAAAAGGTTTCCGATACCAAGCTGCTTGCTTTGTATGTGCTTGCAAATTTATCCTGCGATAAAGCTTTGATGCTGCATCCTGAAATTAAACAAAGGCTGGAGCAGCAGATCAGCACCATTGCCAATTTGTCTTCACAGACCGTGACGCTCAAGAAGCATAATGGCAAACCCGAGCCCTCCAAAAAAAATCAGAAAAAGAAACTTCGAAGGAGAAAGCTTTACCTTGAAAAGCTATCTAAAAAAAACGGTGGCGCCATCCCACCTCAAAAAGCTAAACCGCTTGATCAATGGACTCCAAAACCAAAGAAAAAGATTGGCAAAAAGAAAACCTACAAAAAGCCTAATGCTGCCACCAAATAAATTGCTCCTAAGGCTTTTACAGCTTTATTGTACCGATAATAAAATGACGATCCTTTGCATCATATCGGGCCTTGGTGAAAATTACACCGTGTTTGCGCACAACGAGCAATCAAGTAGCGAAGATGCCAGTTTCTGGCACAACGAGAATTCGGACATCTTAATTTGCATTTTGGGTGTCAAAATACTTGCTCTTGTACGTGGAGCTGGAGTCGCCAGGTGTTTCAAGATCAGGCACCATTAATAATCTTGTCAAAAGGAAGGACTCGCCAGAGGAGAGGCTGAAAAGGATTTTTCTTTGATCTTGATGCAGGTCGTTGAGTTGGGCAACGTAAATGATGTTGTGTTGTGCAAACTTGTCTGAAAGCTCCCGCAGCCTTTCAAGAGTAAAGATCCTAACAATGTCCTTCCCGTGGCGCTCAATGTAAGACCTCGGTGTTTGGCTGTTTTCCCTCACAAACTGCCTTTTAATTCGATCAAGCAATGAATATATTTTTTGGGTATCGCACGAAATTTGATATTTAAACGCAGTGTATCTGATATCCTTGGACCTCTTGCAGATATTCAAGTTATACGCCTTTAAGGGAAGACCCCTTAAATTGATGTATGTAAACAAGGACGAGGCGGTGTGCCAGCATTTGTTTCGTATGCAGGACGAAAAAAGGCTGTTGATGGCGCCATAGTACATGTCATTCAAAAACGGCTTCACCAGGTGATAAAATCTAGCAAGCTCGCGAATATTGGCACGAACATTGACATAGTAGTAAAAGATGATTAGAATGGTCGTTTTGGTCGGTTCTATTTGGTTTTGTGCCATCAGCAAAAGAATTCTAAAAATAAATGGGTCGACGTTCAGACAGGCAAGTTCGTACAACAGGCTGTCTTTGTAGAACCTTTCATCGACCAGCTTCATGCGATTCCTGAAGATGTTAATGGTATCGAAGAGCTTGCTTGGAGGGGCTTCGAAAAACCGAGCATAAGAAAAGTTCGTTGACTGTGAAAATTTCGCTTCATAAATGCTATAAAGCGTCGTGGTCTGGGCTTCCAAAACATCAAACATATAGTGATTTAGGATTGGATTTTTGTAGCATGCATCGAGAACCAAGTTAATATTGTTGACGTCCAACTTTCCCCAATTCCGGGCAATTCGAAGCGAACCCATAAATGAAACGATTTTGGAAGGGTCGGATTGCGAGTATATTTTTAGCACCAACCCATCGTGATCGGGATCCAAGGGACACCCGGTTTCCTTGCAAAGAACCAGCGGGAGAAATGTTTTACACAATTCAAAGGATGCCGTGTGAATACAAGAGTCCAAAAGGAGGGTTAAATCGTTCGAGGAAAAGCAAAAGTACGGATCACGTGTGTAGTGGTTAAAGATGCTAATGGCGTCTTCCCTACGCTGGCCTCTGATCAGCTCGCCAAGTGCCAAGGTGACGAAAAAGGACGGCTTCAGGTGGTTTTTAATGCACCCATCAATGCTTTCAATGATTGTCAGCATATCCCGAACAGAGCAACACCAAACAATATACAGCTTCCGGATGTCTTCATTAAGAACGCTTGACCCCTTGATTGACCTGTATGCATTCTGAAACAATAGGGAATTTTTATCTGCCGATAAAAGATACAGCCAATAGTAATAAATCAAAGACGTGGGCTGCAGCAGTTTGATTTTCATGTTCACAATCAAGGTGGAGATTGATTGGGCGGCTTTGCATTTGAAAAAAACATACGCCAAGCGTTCGTAGATGCATATTTCGAGAGGAATTTTGAGCACTGACAGATCTTGAAATAGCCCTTTCAAGTGCTGCACCTGTAACGATGGTGTGATTTCGGTGTTGAAATTTGAACCAAACACAGAGGTCAGCTCATCTTTGGGTACCCTTAAAAGCTGGCAAAAGATTTTCATGTTCAAAATATATGGCGAAACCGTCAAGCCATGGTGTTGAAGATCTTGAACAAGCCGATCCAACTCGTCCACCATGGATTTGCACGCAAATTTGAAAGCATACGATTCGAACAGCTCCAATGTCAATGGCTGCTTTTCAAGCAGATATTGCTGTAAGATGTCAACAGAAAAGGGCCCAATATTTCCTCTAATGTACTTTGGAGTTGGATCGTTGGAAAAATACCGCAATGCCCTGTATGAAAATTGGCCTGGAAATTCCTCCTGCCGCTCATTGACATCGTTAGGATCTGAGACTACAGACGGAATTTGATCAAACGACTTGATGGAATATTTTAGCTTGTAAAATATGCCGCCAGGGCCAAAATGAGATCTGATTTCCGCAAAAGGTAAATGGGAAACGCCAAACCCTTTCGGCTTCACAATGGAAGGCAGCATGAAGGTTCAAATTGGTAAAAATTAATTAGCCCACGCCTCCTCTCTCCCATAATTCGAAATTTATTAAATGGGGTTATGTGTGTTTTTGATTTATATTTTTAATTCTAAACTCACGTTATTAAATAATGATGATTAGTTCTGACGATAGGAATTGCCGTCAAAGCCTATATTAGGCAGTGACCGATAATTGAACTTTTCTGAGACCACCCCCCCCATCCATGATAAACAAGCATAGAATTTAAAATTTAAGTACCATCGCCATACTGGCCATCGTCATCATGTTTAATAGTAATAGTCGTCATCGTCGTCGTAGGAATTGTGGCCTTCTCCGCCCCCCAATAGGCCATAATCTTCTAGGGACGGCACTTCCAGTTGATATCTCAAGATTGCACCTATTCCTCCAAAACCTTTTACAAATTGAGATCCTTCTTGACTCTTATCGGTTACAAACTCGAGAGAGGCGCCAAACTCTTTGAAATGCGTAGCAAGCCATTCAAGAAGGGATTCCTTTTCGACAACATCATAGTCAAGTCCGGACGATGGTTCTTGAAAAACCTTTCGATCCTTTTCCTGCTCTTTGTTAAGATGGACAATTTTGATCTGAGAAGCATTGGTTGGCGATCTCAAAGTATATCTATTGATGTCGAGATTTTCCCACACAATAAGGGTTTCAACAGCACCAGAATCGAGAGCAAACAAGGTTTCGTTAACCCCGAAGCAATACCTATTTGTATCGAGCGCAATTTCGTCAAAGTATTTTTGAATAAGCTTCTTTTCTTGGACAAACTTGACATTTAGAAGCACTTCCTGGCACAAATCAATTGCCTGGTTGAAGCCATTTTCTCCGCCATATGAAACATCCACGGTTTTGATTACTTTAACCTGAAGACGTTGGTCAAACATATCGGATGTCTTGAGCTCCGTTTTAAAATCAGCAGATCCTGCAAGGATAAGGCCAGCAACGTTGACACGGTCATTGGTTATAAATACTTGAACAGCAACCTCGGCCACTTTTCTTACATAGTTATGCCGCTTTTCCATTCGAAGCCGAGAAAACCGAAGAGCAGATTGGCCTCCCCTTCCGTGCTTCTTTGGCAAATCCACGGAGAGTTTGTGAAGAACTTCGCGAGTATTTCCACAAACGGTTCCAAAAAGAGATCCGTTTCCATCCATAATGATGAATCCAAACTTCATGTCGGACTCCAATAATTCTGAAAGGGCCTCGGTGTGGAACTTGTTATCGCAAAGATACAGAGAGGTATTGATTGGCTTAAAGGGCTCCATATCAATGTTTACTAGCTTTTCCTTTCCCTCATCAGTTAGAACGGTGCCGCAATAAATGACGAGCCCGTTTTGCGGGACCTTGTTATAGAGCTTCAGCCTATTTTGTGTAGAGGTGATGGCGGATAAAACCGACTGGCGGTTGACACGGCTTTTGATATTCGATGCCGTTCCAAACTCGTCAGCCAGCATTTTGGAAATCCTTGATATCTGGTCGCGAGGCGGGATGATTAACGATATCATGGATGTGCCATTGCCTCGAGCAGCCTCAAGAGACTTGACTAGTTTTTTGATCTTCCACATTTCTATGCTTCTGTCTGAATCATCCATGCAGGCACTTGAAGATGAATTGCTGGAGGAAGCACCTGTAGAGCTGGACGGCCCACCAAGAATGGATGATGACATAACAGCGCACAAAAAATTTCTGCAAAATTTCTGCAAAAAGTCTAAATTAAAACATTAATTTAATATTAAATCCGCCACTGCAATCAATGATCAATGGCAAGTTCGGGAGCGATCCACATACTCTAAATATGAATGCCTATTTTCGAGGCACCTCGACGTACGATTCTCTGCTAAAAATATTGATCATTGGCGATTCAGGTACTGGTCGTGGCTAAGATTTAGGGGTCGGCAAAAGCTGTCTTTTGATGAGGTTTTGCGACGATATGTTTACGCCCTCCTTTATTTCTACGATTGGGATCGACTTTAAAATCAAAACAGTCACCATTAATGGCATGAAGGTTAAGCTTCAAATTTGGGACACGGCTGGCCAGGAGCGTTTCCGAACCATTACCACAGGTATTGTTTTGTGCTAATTGTCGCAGCATATTACAGAGGAGCAATGGGAATTGTCATCGTCTATGACATCAATGAGGAAAAGTCTTTCAACAGTTTGTTCTCGCTTGCTAATGTTAGACGTGCAAGAGTGGCTTCAAACCATTTCCCAGCAGGCCGATCCAAACGTCAGGCTGATCCTTGTCGGAAATAAATGCGATTCAAAGCATGAAAGGGTATTTCTAATCTTTTGATTGCCATAGCAAGTTAGCTATGAAAAGGCGCTGCTATTTGCTCAAGAAAAAAAAATGGATTTCATCGAGGCATCTGCTAAAGAAGACATTTGTGTGGATGAGATTTTCTTGAGACTGGCAACGTCCATCTCAAACGATCTAAAAAAAACGGAGTCCCTTAGTCAGCCCTCATCTCCTTTAATGGAATTGAGGCAACGGGGAAAAGATACCAGGCGATCTAATCCCAATCCCATACTCCATGTAGACTTAAATACGGTGAACAAAACTTCTGAATGCAGCAATAAGAAGCAACACTCATTTAGAAGATGCTGTTAGCGGAACGTTTATTTAAGAATAAAAAATAAAAATGGAAATTAAACACAAACTTTGCAGCCCCAAATCAGGCGCTATTATTTAAGGGCCGATCGCTTCATACGCTGCTCAGCGATACGTTTGCGATCCTTGTTGAACAGATCTCTCAACTGTCGAATTTCTAAAATAAATAAAAAGCCCCCTAAATACCTTCAAAATTCTTGGTTTTCCGGTCCCTTCGATAAAAATTTGGGATAATAGCAGGGTCCTGGTATTTATCCAGTCCCTCCACTGGTTTGACACTGGATGGGTCGTAGAAAGCGAAAAGACAATCATTGGTGCTATGAGTGCAGAGTGTTGGTGCGGAATCAAGAGATGCAGCAATGTTTCGACCCCTTTTGTGAACAACTGTGGTAAATCCGTCTTTATCAACGATCGGGGCCGAGTCAGAAAGATCTTTCTTTTTCTTTTTAGAGGCTTTGGAAAGAAGGTCGTCTTTTGCACGCTGTTCAAGAGCCATATCGTAAGAGCGGACAATTGCTTCACATTTAGAAACAAGAGCATCGATTGCCGAGTTTCTGGCACCAAAATTAATATTTCCACGGTGAATCCGCTGCGAATGATATGTCGCAATAAGCTCCGAAACAAAGCAGGTTAGAGGCATATAAAAAATTAAATTTTAATTGAAAATAAACGAACATACATGGGCTCCTCCATAATTGAGGACAAAATATTTAGAAGTATATACAATTGCATTCGAAAATATTACGACGCTTCAGCTTCCAGGGAAATAATATTTTCATTCGATGCAAGCTTCTTTTGTGGGAAATTTCCGGGCGTCAACAGGAATACCCTTGAGGCTATATTCCGCCTTTTTTGGCAGCGGCGTATTCTTCTGCATGCTCATACCTTTAAGGACCGGTCTGGGCCAGCGTCGGATCTGCTTGCAAAGTTTCCTTTTAATATTAATGATAGAATCACAGAGGTCCCACATTCAATTATGGAGATCTCCATTCGATTCATGATGCCGCCTTGCTTCATAATCCGAGTTGTTTTGGGAGAATTTATTCGGTCGTCCAATGAATCTTTTGACCCTGTTGCGTTAAAGGGTTGGATGAACGCCCCTCATACAATTCCAAATGCTTCTTTGTCCAAGGCAGCGTTGTTAGCAATAGAGGCTGATGAGATTGCCTCTCCCCTGGCCGATGCAAAGAAACAGTGGGCGGTTGTAATGGTAACCATCATAGCGAGACTGGGATGCAGTATGAACAGGCTTTGATACAGCTTGTGTCTAAACTTGATCTGCCGTTCATCGAGGAACAGGGTATGAGAAAATTAGGATATCCCAAAACGCCGGACATTTTGCTGCCTGTTCCGATCGGTAGCGGTTTGTTGTTGTTATCTTGGCTAGCATTCGGCAACTTTGTTTCAAATTGGATTGAAAGTAAGGCCCTTTTTGGGGATATAAAGACGCACGAAAGATATCTAAAAAATCAGTATTTGACTTACTACAACAGGTATGATCCACTGGTGGCCATAATGTGTAGATATGGGCCTGGAATAGTGATCTACTGGTTTGGGTTTACCAAGGAAATCCTCAATTTCACAGAATCCGTCATGGTTGTAGATTCGCTTCCAGAACATATCACCATGCTTACGGCGGACGAGTAGACCCCGTAGTCCTTGTATTTATTATAAACCAGTGTAGCATCATAAAGACTAGCACAAGGACCCCTTAATGAAATTTATTTAATTGCTCAGAGCGATTCGGGAAATACCTTCGGTGATGTGTTGAGGGCGCAGAGTAAAGTCTTGGGTTTCCACGGTAACGTTCATATGATTTTCATCCTCTTTGGGCTCATAAATAAGGACTTGATCTGGGAGAGGTTTTTTAGGACCAGTGCGACCAGTTGGATCGTATGGAAGCATAATTTTAACCTTTACACCCAAAACACCTTGACGAAGAAGGACGTGGCGCGTAGCGGAATCAATATAATCGGCAGAAGGTTGACCGGAGTGGACCAAAAATCCGTCTGAAAATTTCATTGCCTTTGCACGTTGTCCACGGATTTTACCAGAGACAATAACCTCACAGCCTTTAGCACCAGCTTCCATAGCATAACGAAGGACAGAATAGCATGCTTTTCGCACAGCAACGGACGCAAGGAGCTTGAAGCGAAGAGATTCGCATTGGGCAATAGCACAAAGTCCACGATTCTCAACACGTTCAATGAAAAGCTCGATCTTGCCATCTTCAAATTGGAAGCGCTTTTGGATGAGCATGGTGAGCTCTTTGATGCGCGTTCCACGTTCACCAAGGACCAAGTTTGGTCTAGTGGCTCTAATGATGATTTCTGTACGATGTGCGGTGACTTTGATCTGAAGGCCAGCATATCCAGCCTCCGAAAGCTGGCGAGTAAAGAACTCGTTCAACTCAGCATAGAAAACACCGTCAGCAACAAACTATGGCGTTAGGGTGAGAATATTGATGGATGAAAAACATATATTTTAGCTCAGATGCCGGTCCATTACACTACATCGACCGAATACAAAATAGTCAATGTTCAAACAAGAGGTGTCAGAAATAAACTTTGCATCATCATTGCGAATGCTTTGAAAAAAGGGCTTACCTTGCGCTTAATATTCATCTTAATAGCTCCCATGGCTGTGTATCAAGTAGAATTACAAAAAATGAAAGAATTACAACAGGCGCAAATTCACAATGTAATTAGTACATTTACAATTTAAACATTTAAAGTGCAATTAAAGGCCCCAATTTAATTTTGATGAATAGACGTTTATCGGCATCAACTTTGTTATCATCGTTATCAATCGTGCAAAATTCGGGCTTTTTTACAACTCACCATATACGGATTAGTACGCCAAAGTCGGATTCTTTTTTGAGCATGAGAAATTTTTCAGACACAACCTTGTCCAATAGAACCGAACACTTGGTAATTATTGGGTCTGGTTGGGGAGCTTATCGGGCTCTTCGAAAAATTGACCAGTCAAAATATAGAATAACGGTTGTTTCGCCAAAGGATTATTTCGTATTTACTCCTTTTCTTACTGGCGCTTCGGTGGGCTCCATTGAAGATAGGGCGGCGATAGAATCTATCAGAAACCAACAGTCTGGAGGCATGTTTTTTTCTGATAACCAATTTAGCTCTCTCCCACATACTGGCCTCCGTCACTGAAATTAATTTTCAAAAGCAAGTCTTAAAAGCCAATACAACGATTCCAGTAATATCGAACTCTTCTTCCCTCTTAGCCTCCGCTATCCCAAACGCCAAATTAGATATCGAGCTGTCATATGATAAACTGATTATTGCTTGCGGTGCCGTGGTGAATACTTTTAATACACCAGGCGTTTCAGAGCATGCGCATTTTTTGAAAGATGTGACTGATGCACAATCGATAAGATCGAAAATTATGTCTCTGTTTGATGAAGCAGATATTCCTGGAACTTCTGAAGAACGGAAACGTTCTTTGCTTCACTTTGCCGTGGTCGGTGGCGGTCCAACAGGAGTTGAATTTCTTGGCGAACTTTACGACTTGGTCCATAATGACCTTAGTCGTGTATTCTCCAAAGATCTAATTTCACACGTCAGCATGTCTTTATTTGATGTAGCACCCAAGATTATGTGCACATTTCATCCTTCACTTGTGGAATACACAGTTGGGGAACTTCAAAAAAGGCCATTTATTTCAATAAGAACGTCAACATCCATCTCAAAAATATCAAAAGACGAAATTTTTGTAAAAAGCCCGAAAGAGGAAATAGTTCCGTATGGCTTTCTATTGTGGGCAACTGGGGTTTCTCCGTCCCAACTTACACGCTCACTGGCATCTTCTCCGCGTATTGAAGGAAGACCAGTCATCGATTCCAAGTCAGGAAGACTCCTAACCGACGCATATTTAAGGGTTATGCGAGAGGAATCGTCCAAATCGGTTCCATTCGCTAATGTTTGGGCTATCGGTGATTGTGCTGGCCCCGAATATCCCCCCACTGCTCAAGTAGCTAAACAAAAGGGCGAATATGTTGGAAGCTTAGTCAATAAGCTTCATCTTGACAATGATATTAACGAGAATAGAAAGATTCGTCCATTCGTCTATAAGGACAGAGGCTATATGGCCTACATTGGGAAAGGAAAAGCTGTTGTTGGGCTTAGTGTTATCGGAAAAGACCTACGTCTTTTCAGTGGAAAATTTGCCAGACTCCTTTGGGATTCAGCTTACCTCTCCATGTTGACTTCTTGGAGGAATCGAGTTCTTGTTCCTCTGTATTGGACTCTTGCCTCATGGTTTGGAAGAGAAATTTCTTGCATAAAGAAAAATCCAACTATAAAATAAAACGCTTACCAAATTTTCTCAACTAAACAAAGGAGTTCTGGCATTTTTATCCGAAAACAGGGATTCTTAACAAGACATTTGAGCGCAATTGAGCGCCAATGGCTCCACCCATCAGAGGACTCCGTTTGAGACGGCGGGGACTCCGGGATTTCTACCTGAGAATCCGCATTGGTGATTAGGGAAACTTTTTCTTTTAGCGATATTTGGCTTGAAAGGGAGAACGGCAGCTTTCCAACCAACATTTCATGAAGAATGCACCCCAGCGCCCAAATATCAGCTGCGGTTCCCATTTCAACAAATGAGGATGCTACAGGGAAATCCACAATGGACACCTTCAAAGATTCTGGCGCCATATATGAAAGCGTACCCATTTGGGTGTCTTTGTCAACAAGAACAACGTCATCCTCGTTTACAATCCATTTAGAAATGCCGAAATCGATTAGTTTTAACGTTGCCCCTTTGCATAGGACAAAGTTTGAGGGCTTTACATCACAATGGATAAGATTAGAAGAGTGCAAGCAAGCAACGCCTCGCACCGCCTATAAAAAGAGATTTCATCGGATACCTGTGGAAAAAAATATGCAATAAATCGAAGATCGCCTAGTAGAGTTAGGTCACCAAGGCATATGATAAACTTACCAATTTTTTCCGATGTCAATAGCGCCGAAAGGGTGGCCTCTCCTCTTTCAAGGATGATGATTTCTCTTGCAATGGAGGCATCAATCAGCTGTATACAATGTGGCTTTCCAACCAAGTTTTCCAGAATTCGTTGCTCATGTTCGCAAAAATTGAACCCCGAATTGGAGGATGTAGATGAGCGCGAAAATATCTTAATAGCGACCAGCTTGGAATCTTCGACGCAAAATGCGGAGTATATTTTCGCGGAAGCACCACGCCCTATTTCGCACAAGAGGCAATAGGTTTTGTCGTTTAGAACCTATGTTTACATGAGGCTAGCTTTGTACCATAAATTTCAGCCTTGACGAGTTATTTGTTGTTGTCAAGCCGAGGGCTGATGGTTTTTGTGGAGGATCTGCAAGTTCGGCCTCGCTTGGCTTGGTGGATTTGAGAGGAGGACCTTTGGATTATAAAAAGGCAATACCCAATAGGCCCCTTGAGCGTTTCGTTGATTTTCCGTC
This sequence comes from Mitosporidium daphniae, assembly GCF_000760515.2. Taxonomy (NCBI): domain Eukaryota; kingdom Fungi; phylum Microsporidia; genus Mitosporidium; species Mitosporidium daphniae. The sequence goes on from NW_013546731.1 coordinate 11,540, forward strand.
ATCCATGATGGCCAAGAAGAAACGCTACACTATTTTGCAAAGTTCAAACATTTTCAATAATTTTATTTGGCTGTAAGGGAATTCCAAAACATACAACGTTATATTTAAACATCATGTGGACGCCAGAGTTGTGTACAGCTGAGAAAGATCAGAAAAGGAGGAAATCTCGCTGCGAGCCATTCTTTTTGCCGAAGACGACCAGCACGTATATACAAATGACCATAATAAATCGTGAAGCTCATTTCTGGGGACCGACGAGAGATTTCCCAACTTTTCTTTGGCCTCCTCAGAGTTTAGCAGTAGGGAATCAATATGCATGCCAACGTTAAATAAAATAGACCTTTCTTTAGCAAGGACAAGCTCGTCATTATCTTCAAGCTCGGTTTCATCACTTGGAACCGGTTTTTTGACATCAGTCGTGTCACTAGAAGCGTCATCAATCTCATACTTGTCATTTTCATCGTTATCATCAAGCATCAAAAGATAAGTTTTAACGGGCAAAAAGAGCCTTTTGAATATCTTTCGATATTCGGCTGGAAGATTTGCATCCGAGTTGGATGGGCCGGCTGAGGATTGCGAAGGTGCGGTCCTCTTTGGTCTGAACTCGAGCTTTTGCTGATGAACCCCAGGTGATCTTTTAGGAGCACATGTGTGATGCTCTTTTTTTGCCTCTTTTTTGGAGGTTTTTTCAGGCCTGTTGGCCAGTAACACGGTGAGCAAGTAGTCTGCTCTTCGCTTTAAATGTTCCTCTGTAGGTGCAGGTCCTTTAAATGAGGATCCTTTGCCAAGCAATTTTACCTTCTTCGAAAGGGGCTGCGACGAAGCGATAACATCGATCCAATTCCCGTATCCCTTCGATACGACGCCACAAAGCAATGCAGCATCATCCTTCAGCTGCCATGGAATGCTCCAGTTTACCGGGGTTTTGAGGGTAATTTTCTTTTGACAAAGAAAAGCATGGACATTTGGATACGAGTCTGCTTGCGAGGAAGCAATCGCAAATAACAGATCCAGACTTTCCAATCGCTTCAAAAATGAAACGGGAGATATGTTCAGCCCAAAAACCTTTGAAGAGGAAATCCCGGAATGCGAAACAGAGGCGTCCTCCTCAGAATTCTTTTCAACCGCCAGTTGGTTCAATATTTCTTCAAGCTTTTCGCACAAAAAAGAATTCAACTCGGAAGTTGTACCAAAATTCAGATATTTGCATGCCAGCATACTTTGTTCCTTGTTTTCTTCGTGATTAAGCAAAAGCCCACGATGTCCAAAAGCAGAGAGCTGATAAAGAACCCATCTCATTTGTGGATAAAGATTGGACTTTACCGCTGCATTGTTGGCCTCAACTTCACTTCCAATGCGCCCACTGATCGATGCATTCCACAGGGTTAAAATTCCGGAGGAAGTCGACGAATATGACGTCGATTCAAGGGAAGGTTTTTCCCTTTCTTCCCTTTTCATCGGGGCAGTGGCTCGAGCTCCTCGCTTGCGGTTTTCCTGCTGAAGCTCCATTGCCTTGATCCTGTCAGACTCTTCTTGAGCAACACGATTGCCAAGGGCGAGCTCGGATTTTGGAATGATCTCAGACCATGCAAGTGCGCCAGACAAGTCTGCAACACGGAAGGAATCCAGAAATGACTCATCTTCGGCACTGGATTGCGAGAGCCCCACTTCCTCTTTGGTAAGATTGTCTTCTGCTTTGATCAGAATGGTATCTAAATCGAGCATTGCCGTTGAAGCGGGCCGAGAAAAGAGTAGCTGTAAGGTTCCGGAGTGACTGGCGCCCTCCGCAGTGGCTGTGGTCGTTGAAGAGTCATCCTCAAAGTGCTGAGCAGATGTATCGAAGGAATTCGTAATCATAATTTGGGCAAATAGAGATGAAGAATCATTAAGGAGGCCAGTGTCTGCATGCTCCTGAAAAAGAGCCTTGGCTCCAAACTGCAGAATCTTTTGAAACTCTGCTGAAGAATTGGACGAGGGAGATGTTAGCGAAGACGATGTCTTTGAGCGGTCCATTTTTTGGATCACAAGGTGATCAAGGACCATTTTCTTTTTTGCTCTCTCTAGAATTTGCTCCTCAACGGTTCCCTTTGAGACAAGGCGGTATACGGACACGGCCTTTGTCTGCCCAATTCGATGGCATCTAGCCATTGCTTGGAGATCGTTTTGGGGATTCCAATCAGAATCAAAAAGGATGACCGTATCAGCTGTGGTCAAGTTGATACCTAATCCACCGGCCCTTGTAGATAATAAAAAAACCGGAAGCGCTGCTCCGGAAGAGTTGAACCTTTCAATTTGCTTGTTCCGATCCGCAGAAGAAGTTCCTCCATCAAGCCTGCAATGTCGAATGCAACGTAGCGTGAGAAACTCGCTCAAAATGTTCAACATCAAGACGGATTGCGAAAAAATCAAAATACGATGCTCCTCTGCAAGAAGGCGCTTTAGTAGAGCATCAAGAAGCACCATTTTGCCGGAATGAAAAATTATGCCCTCCGAATCCATGTCCCGAGCAATTTGAGTAATCGGCGAGTTAGAAAAAAGATATGGATGAGAGGAAGCTTTTCTAAGCTCGTTCACAATATTAAGGAGCGAGGCGGACCCCTTAGTTCCGGCATTTCCATAGCTCCTGTTCAATTCCGAATAATTTCGTGTCAGAATCCATTTATAAAGCCGCTTTTGAAGCGGAGACAATTCAACTCGTAATATCCGCTCCTGCTTCATTGGTAGTGATTTTTCAACATCTTTTTTTAGCCTCCTTAAGAAATGTGGCTTGAGCGAGGTGTGTAGTTGCTCGAGCACCTTTGAGGAGTCTTCAGAACTCATCATTTCAGAAAGAAGCATTTGATCTTCCATTTTGAATTTATCTGGTTCCAAAAAGGAAAGCAAAGCATAAAGCTCTTGAATCGAATTTTGCAAGGGGGTGCCCGTTATCAAAAGCCTATTTGCAAAAGAAAATTCCTCCCGCAGGGTCCGATAAAGCAAGCTATTTACGTTCTTCAAACGATGGGCCTCATCTACAACCAGCAACGACCATTTTATCGATGAAGATCCCAAAATTTGCTTGTCTTTCATAACAAGCTCATATGTGGTTAAGAGGACGTTAAATGAAAGGTTTCCTTTCTTGCGTGAGAACATTGTATTGTTTCCCGGGCTGTTTATCGCAGTTGAGCCATCATAGAAATCATAATCCAGTATGACTTTTCTGGACAATCCATCCCCCAAATATAAAAGAGTGCGAAGAGAGGCAGGTGCCCATTGTTCGAAGGTCTTCTTCCACGCTTGAATGGTAGAAAGAGGCACAATTACGATGAAAGGCCCATCTATCTCCATTACCTCGAAAAGATACACAATAAGGGCTACAGATTGGATGGTCTTTCCCAGCCCCATTTCATCGGCCAAAAGCGTATTTATATTCCGATGCCAGGCATATGAGAGCCAATTCAAGCCAGCCAATTGATAATCTCTCAAAACTAGAGATCCATCTTTGTCATTTCCGGAGCCAATCCATGCCGGTTGCTCCTCCATTCGCACAAAAACGGGCCGATTTTTTGGATTGGTGATTAGCGGGGATGGTAAAGAAGTCGATGGGAATCTCACAATCGATGATTCGGCCATATTTTTGATGGCCTCCGCCAGAGCTGGGAAGGTCCAATCATCTAGGGTGGATTCCCAGGTAGATTCTGAATATGGCAGGTTGCACCATTTGATCAGAACTTCTTCTGGATGTCTGGAGAGAATCTTTTCAGGAACCATCCAAGATCTCCATTGGACAATCAAGAGTTCTCGCCCTATAATTGTATATTCATGTGGGTCCAGGGTTTCTTCTCCATTCAGACCAACCGGGTCAAGTTCAGAAAGCTCTTCCCTTTCGGGTATCCCATCAATAATGTGCTTTTGAATGTATATGTCTGCCTTTTTGTACAACTGGCATCTGGAAGACATCTGGTGATAAGGGACCCAGGAATTCCACCAATGTGAGCGATCTTTCCATTTTATAAGCAATAATAGTCGTTTTGAAGCAATGATTTTCCTCATCGAAATTGGAGAAAGAGAGGATGGTATGGTTCTTTGGCTAATCCCAGCCTCTCCAGTTGCAAGACGATCAATCCAAAACAACTCCTCTTCATCACCATTTGCATTTTCTCCACTTGAGAGGTTAGAAGAAGACAATTGGGATTCTGAAAGCCATATATGATCCATAATACGATCGATATGAATGGCTGGCTCTATGAAATAATAAAATGCAACGCTCCATACCATAAATAGTAGAAACGAGGCCATCCAAGCATCTAAATGGCTGTTGGAATTGAGGTTTGGATGCAGCTTTAGATTTGGACTTTTTCTTTGAAAAATAGTCCTTTGCATCATTATCTTCAAAATCGCCATCGCTTGAACTGGGATCGTTTTCAATATCAGAACTATCATCGACAATAGAGGAGCGTCTATTTCTTCTTGAAGAGGATGAAAATGCTTTCTCATTTTCAACAGACGAGGATGAGAAAGAGCCGCTATTATCAACGATAAGGTCGTCATTATCGTTTTCAAAATCGGCAATATCATTTTCTTTATAGCTAACTTGAGGTCTTGCTCTGGAAGAAAATCTTCTAAATGAGACATCAGTTGATCCAGAGAGATAGGCTCTTTTCCTTCTTGTAGAAACATCATCAGCATCAGAATCAGAATCATCATCCTGCAGTTCATCATCAGAGTAGAGTGTGTTCTTCTTTCTATTTCCCATGGTAGAATTAAAATTCCGCTCCGCGTCATCGATAATTGCCTCCTTCCTATATTTTGGCTGGTTGACACCAAGATACCGGAGTGAACGACGAGGTGCCTCGCTTGTCACGTTGCTAGAGATATCAATGTCACTACTATCCCTTACAAGAATATTCTCGTTGTCTGATGATGCTGAGGAAGACGAAAAGTCGATCGATTTAGATGATCGATGGCCAGAAGCATCAAATGGATCTGTGTTTGGAAAGGAAATTTGAGGCTCATATTTAAACCGCAATCTTGGAGGCAATGCAGAAATACTTGGAATCTCAGGATGGGGCGGTATCTCCTTTCCAATGCAGGACGAATAAATTACGCGCTCCGTAGAAGGACGGTTATCAATGGCCGCAGTGGAGGGGATAATTTCCTCCTCTTCATCTCTTTTCCCATTTTCAAATAGTGGATTGAAAGACACAGAATCTAATGTATCGCTTTCATTGCTTGAATATGAATTCATTTTGGACTTAATCGATCTGAACGATTACTGATGGAGAAAATAATAAAATTTAGTAATTTTAAAATCCAAATTTTTTATACCGCTTTTCAGAATGTTTCTAATGTATTAAGTCCAAAATGAATTCATATTCAAGCAAAAAAAGCGATACATAAGATT
>NW_013546730.1:0-16893 GCF_000760515.2 Mitosporidium daphniae
CTATCTCAGAAACTTTTCGATATGACGCCGATGACGACGTACCTCTAATTCAGTTGCTTAAAAAGACATCAACAAAACCACAGCCAAGTTCTTTGAAGCGAAAAGGAAAAAAATTGGTTAAGACGGAAACGACATCCTCAGAATCGAATGACGTATGTACCGGGATGAAATCAAAAAAAGACCGATCTATTGCCAAAAAAATCAAATCTGAAGATTATGTTGTCAAGCAGGAATCCGACTCAGAAGCGAATAAGGGTTCTGTTGAGGAGGATGAGGAAGACCAATGGTGGCTATCTGAAAGCCTTGAAAATCAATCCTGCAATTGGGAGACCCTAGAACATAATGGCGTTTGCTTCCCCCCGGCCTATGTGCCACATGGGGTTAAATTGAAATATAAAGGCATGGATATTGATCTCCCCCCTGAGGCAGAGGAGCTTGCAACGTTTTTTGCCGGTGTTATTGGTTCTCAATACGAATCCAACCCGATCTTTGTTAATAATTTTTTCAATGAGCTAAAAAGGTCTCTTGAAAATACACCCTATGGGAAGCTAGTTGTCAATTTCGAAGATTGTGATTTTTCTCCAATATTTGAATATATCCAACAGCTTAGGGAACAAAAAAAAAATCGCACCAAGGAGGAGAAGCTTGAGGAAAAGAAGGCCAATGATGCGCTTGTCGAGCGGTATGGATATTGCTTGTTGGACGGGAAAAAAGAGAAAATTGGCAACTTCAGAGTTGAACCTCCTGGTCTGTTTAGGGGAAGAGGCCAGCACCCAAAGATGGGAAGCTTAAAGGCGTGTGATTTTATTTTATAACCTTTAGAAACGAGTTGTTCCTGAAGATATAACGCTCAACCTTGGCTATGCAGCACCAGTCCCACAAGCTCCTGAGGGGCATGCATGGGGAAATATCATTTGCGACCCATCAGTCACATGGCTCGCAACTTGGCATGACTCCATCTCAGGAAATGCCAAATATGTCTTTCTCTCAATGTCTTCCAAGCTAAAAGGGATGTCTGATTTAAAAAAATATGAAAAAGCACGAGAGTTAAAGTCTTGTGTGGCTTCTATTCGTAAGAAAATCGAAGCGGAGCTTTTGGACGATGCCATGCCTGTCAAGCAACGAGCCACAGCAATTTGGCTTATAGACCGTTTGGCTTTGAGAGCCGGAAATGAAAAGGGAGAGGATGAGGCCGATACTGTTGGCTGTTGCTCTTTAAGGGTCGAACATATCTCGTTTCAAATCAAACCAGACCCAGAGAATCGGAAACAGAAGCAATATTTCATCATATTTGACTTTCTTGGTAAAGACTCAATCCGCTATTATAATGAAGTCGCTGTTCCCAAAGTGATTTTCCAAAATTTAAAGACATTTGCAACATCGGCCAAAAAACAGAGACACGACCCGCTGTTTGAAGATTTGAATGTAAGATTTTTCACGTTAATGTTTTAGTCATCCATGGTAAATAAATACTTGAATGGCCTTATGCCTGGACTCTCTGCAAAGGTTTTCCGTACCTACAATGCCTCCTATACGTTTCAACAAGAACTGCAAAACACACCTGCTGTTGGAACAATGTCTGAAAAGATTCTTGCATACAATAGGGCAAATAGACAAGTCGCTGTTTTATGCAACCATCAAAAAACGGTTTCTAAATCTCATTCGGCTGTGATGGATCGACTACATGTCCGATTGAAGGTTATCAAGGCAGAACGCCGGTATATTAAACGAGAATTAGAAAGCAGGAATTGCAAGTCGCTTTCATCATCTTCTTCATCAAATGAGGAATCTGGGGTTTCTTCTTCCGGAGAAGACTGTGTCAAGTCCGAAGTCAAGTCCGAAGTCAAGTCCGAAGCCAAGTCTGAAGTCAAGTCTGAAGAAGAAAATGGGGATTCTCTTGACTCGTCTCAGGAGTCGGATTCTTTGAAGAAAATCCATACATACTCTACTGAAAAGCTTGTCAAAAAGTTGGAAGTTTTAGGTGGCCGGATTTTGACGCTAAAAAACAACATCCTAGATAAGGTTTGCAGTGTTATTTATTTTAGGACGAAAATAAGCAAACGGCTCTTGGAACTTCAAAGCTAAACTACATAGACCCCCGTATAACGGTAGCTTGGTGCAAAAAGTACGATGTTCCGCTGGAAAAGCTATTCTCAAAAACCTTAAGGGAGAAGTTCAAGTGGGCTACTAGCGTGGAACAGTGCTGGACATTTTGATTGTATAAATTTTTTAATAATCCCGTCAATAGTCTGGGCTAATTGCAAACAGTATGCTAATATTTACAGATATACAATGTGGTTGGCAGATGCTCGTTTCTTATCACCCTTTGTGGGGATTGTGGGACTGATGGGTCGGGTGGAACTATCCATAAATTGCCCCAGTTTAACCAATTTTTCGTGTGATTTTTTGAGGTATTTCATGGCGTCATGGAGCCTGTCAGCCTTTTGGAAATTCAATGCCGAAATAAGAATATCCTCGTTTTCGTCCAGTTGCTCCTCCAGGTTTTCATACGAACCGTGCATCAAGTACGTGCAATAAGAATGCGGAGTAAAATTTAGCCCTGAAAAATAAATTTCAAATTTATTCTTTTTTTAATGACATCTACAAAAGCCGTCAAGTCAGCAACACAGGATGTCAAGGTCCCAAAAAGGTCCTCAAAAAAAGAAAAGACGAGCCAAATTACACAGAAAGATGGTAATAAGGTCCCCAAAGTGGATAAACTGTTGAAGGATAGTGTAATGGATGTCAAGTCAAAGGATAAGAAATTGGATAAAAAGCTTAAAAGTCACAACCAAGATACAAAGCCAAAAGAAGCCAAAAAGACAAAAATACATATCGATGAAATATCTAAAGAGTCAAAAGAAGATAAGTCTTCAAAAGGATCAAAAAAAGACAATCTTTTAAACGAGGCAAAAGAAAATAAGTCTTCAAAGGAGTCAAAAGAAAATAAGCTTTCAAAGGAGTCAAAAGAAAATAAGCTTTCAAAGGAGTCAAAAGAAAACATGAATTCTAATCAGAACAAATCCTCAAAAGATTCAAAAAATGGAAAAAAAGGCCGAGATTCGAAAAAGAGTAAAAAAATCAAAATTTCTCAAGAGAGCGAACTAAAGGGCAAAAATATTGATTTAAGCAAGATAGATGAGGTAATCACAAGTCGGGAAGAACTCCACGCCCATGTTTCTGAGGATTACTTCTCTCCACTTAAGACAACTGGGGCACCTTTTAGAAGGGTAGATCCAAATCTCATAAATTCTGATGATGTTAAAACATTTTCTCAGTATAAGGATCCAACCACTTCATATGGGGACAAGGCATTTTCTGACTTGGGTGCAACCCGCGGAAGAGACTTTCGCTACGAAAAAAACAAAAAGAAGAAGGGTTCATATCGCGGTGGATTTATTGACACCGGTGTGCATTCCATTCGATTTGGTTAGCTAATAAATATAATTTATTGAGAATAGTTAATCTGAGGCCGATATACCAGCATTGTCGGCAAATACGGACTCCAGAGGATCCACGGGAATCCTCGGTACATCAAGACGCTTTGATTGCAAATAGCGGTCTGGATGTGAATTTATGATTCCTCGCTGGCGGAGTAAAGCCTGTACGCTCGTCGGCGTAATAAACGTCTCATTGTTATAAAGAGTGGGTCCATGGAAGCCTGACTTGAAAATTTTGAGCAGCGTTAAAACAAATCTTGGGCCAATTTCAACAAGGTCGGCCTCGCCGTCTTCCTTTTTTAGAATCTAAAGGGGTAAAATGTTTGGAAGGAGAACCTGGTAATTTCGAAACCATATTTTCCCGTCGAGATATGTAATTTGATACAACCTGTCTGTTTCGGTTTTCGAGATCGCTTTAAAATGGTCCGTCGACAAGCCAAAAGTCTAAATGTGAGCGTTACAAAAATACATGAAGAAGGGCGCTTTTGACGCCTTTTAGATGGTCGATGGTATCAAAATTCGAGTCAAAAGACAAAATTGGACACATTCCGCGCACAGAGTTTCCGGTAAACGATAGCTCGTCCATGGTATGAACTATAAAATAAGGGAAGGGGAGGGGGCACCACTTACCATTAGAAACGTAAAACTTCAAAAAAGGGCTATTATTTACATCTGCAATCCATAGATAAAGATCTTCTTTTCTTCTTGACTCGAAGAAAAGCACCCTTTTGCAGTCGTTGAGTTCGCAAATTTCCAGGATGTCGCTTAGATCTTTTTTCGAGTCAAATTTGGACTCTTTTTTTGAATTGGAAATTAAAGAAATTATGTCCAACATTAAATGCCGATGTCTATGATTAGCCACAAGAAATACCTAGAAATTATTCCGCGCGAAGAAAGTATCAGCGTCTTGGAATAATCGACAAGAGCTTTGTCTTTGGATGACTTTAATGAGGACATAAAATATTAAAGTTGACAAAAGTTAATTTTTATTTCAATAAAATTTGTACAACTTACAAGGCGGATCATTTGTACAAGTTACAAAGCAGATCGTTTGCACCAATGAGCTTAATTTGGCCTTTTAATCAAAAGTCAAACACCCAATTTTTCAAATCATGTTTTCCATCCATTACGCCCGGTCCGCATGCTGTCTACAATCTTCGCTTAAGCCATCAAGCCCTTCCCCGAAACCTATCCCGTCCAACTCATACGAATCTCTGTCTTGCTGCTCTGTAGAGAATCTTTCGAACGGTCATAAGGACAACTATCTATTCCTTCTGGGTAAAAGTTTCGGGTGGTATTCCTGATGTTTCTTTGCCGTTTTCGACTTTTTCTAAGCAAATGGCCTGTTTTCCTACCATCGGAAATCTTTCTTCTGAATTCTCCAGCACGATCTCATCCCCACTTGAGAGGGTTTATTTCCACTTTGCGTCTAATGTATTTTGGGAATCTTACACCTCTATTTTTGGCCTGACTTCTATTGTGGACAAAGAGAAAACGCTTAATATCTTTGTGCCTACCGATTTATCTTGGGAACGGGAAAAGTTATCTGGGTTTATACTTTCCCTCGTAGAGCTGGCAGAAAAATGCCTTGGCTGCCAAGTATTAAGGATTTTCCCTGTAGAGGGTTCCTTCATCCTCTCTTCTTTCAGGAATGACCTTGAATTTGCCGGCTTTGTTCCCGATTCGCCGCTGCAAACACCCAAATTCTACTTTCTGCGTTTTGCATGAATTTAGATGTGCAATCGAATAAAATTTATAAAATTTAAATCTTGTATTAAAATTCATTCTTTTCGTTTGTTTGCCCATTTGGTGCTGTGGCGACCAATGATCACAAGTAGGCAGCTTTACCATGTACATTAATGGAATGGGACTAGCCCAATAAATAGGAGCTATATATTCGATTGGGATTCTGCTTACCGAATTGAATAAAATATCGGGGATGTATAAGAATGATTGATAACTTTATTCACTTATTCCTGTGACAAAGATCATGAAGATCCCTTTTATTGTTCTTGTGGTTACAATTATATATAGTTGTTCAGTTTATGGAAGAACTTCCTTCGATACACGAGGTGATGAAGTGGTAATTAGACAAATAGATAATAAGTCTAAGTCCTCAGAACTCGATCAGCAAACAAAAGATGACTATAATAACTTTGAGGACATGGTTAAGAATACAGCGACTATGGTTGGGGAAACTCAAGCTGCTATTGAAGATACTAAAAAAGGTATTGAGGATACGAATGGCGCCATTGCTGTTTTAAAAAGGGAGATTTATGAAGCTGAACAAAAAAGCAAGGCCTTGCGTGAAGACATGAATAAAAACAACGCTAATTCAGCAGTCCTTCAGAAAAAGATGGATAACGCAGCTAAAGAGGTCAAAGATCTAGAGGACCGACTAAATAAGCTTAATTCGGACATAGATACAGCCGAAAAAATGCAAGAAGATACTGGAAAAAAAACTATCGATGACGAAAACGGTATAAAAGATAACAATGATATGATAAAGAAGAACAAAAATAAAATCAAAAAGTTCCAGGAAAGGCTTAATACACTTAAAGGAGTCCTGCAAAAACATTTAGATGACCTACAAAAAGGAAAGGATGGCCTTGAGCTTCTTGAAAGAAGTGTCCGAAAAACGGCTCAAGAAGCTTTCACAACTATTGCAGACAAAACCACTGAAGAGGCTAGTAAAAAGAAGTATACTCCACCAGAAGAGAATACAAAAAAGGTTGTCGTACTTAATATGGTATGTTCTCCCAATGAAAACTGCGGCAAACTCGACCAAAATGACCCCAAGAAAACCCTCAGGGAATTGAGAGCACCCGCCTAATAATTCAGTAAACCAATTAAAAATTTTATATTCTACGCATCATGATCACCACTGTTCCCTTAAAGAGCTTTTGTGTTCCCGGAACAGACGGGCCCGCCGTTATACTTCAATTATCGGTACCATATTTTCATTAAATACAGGATGTGGAAGATATTAAAGCCGTTGTGCTTGTCGTTCACGGGTTAGGGGAACACTTTGGCAGATATGCCAATTTTTTTGGTCACGAACTAATCAAAAGTCGGATTGGGATTGCCGGCTTTGACCTGCCTGGACATGGCGCAAATGCAAAGAACGTAGGCTATGTCGGCAAATCTGGATTTAAAGGCTTGTTTGGTGCAATCAATAATGCCATTTTTGCACTTAAAGAACATCTTCCAGCGATTCCAATCATCTTGGTAACATTCTGGCTTTCCAACCGATAGTTTGGACATTCAATGGGCGGATTGATTGTGCTCGCCTATTGTCTACATCCATCTGCGTGCATTGCGGATATTTCCGCAGTGGTTTCTTCAGGTAGGCTTCCTGCACCTTAATGGTAGCTCCCGCCATAAAACCAGCTCAAAAGATCTCACGGATAAAGGAAATTGCCGGCACTTTGCTATCCAAGGCAGTTCATAAACTTACAATCCACAACGGATTGGGTACTGTGTGCTTTTAATAACAACCAAGATCCTTACGACATTTCCAGAGATCCTGATGCTGTTGCAAATTATAAAAACGATCCCAATTGCCATAGCAGGATTTCTCTTGCGTTGGGTAACACACTGCACTGCTTAAAAGGTAGCCGCTGAAATCCTCAAGTATGGCCGAGACTTGGAAGAAATGGATGTGGTTTGCATCAAAATCCCTCTTCTAATTGCTCATGGCACTGGAGATAACATGACAAGGTTCAACTCGCCTTTAAAAATTTAGCCACATTGCGTCAACATTGTTCTTTGAAAAAATTCCATCTCATATGAAGGTGTTGAAAATTTACAACGATGGCTTTCATGAGCGTATTCGTGCTAGTTTTTAAAAATTCTAGTTCACAACGACATCATCAAGCAAAAGGTCATGGAGGATTACATCTCGTGGATTGCTTCCATCCTTTGAACTTGCACGCCGCCACAATTTGCCTCGAATGCGCCTTTTGATAATTTGAATTTACAAATAAAATGCGAATAAAATTTCAGATTCCATTTTCGTGTTGATGAATAAGCATTTTCGGGTCTTTGTCCCATCGACCTCCAAATTCGACATCGAATCTCAAGGCTCGTCCTCCATCTTCTTCACATCAAAATCTCCGTTGTCGTCATTTGAGCGATATGCGTTATCGGCAATCCTGTTTTTCCTTTCCTTTTTCTCTGTCATCTATGCCCTGTTTCACCTTCCATTTGCGGCTTTGTCTCCTCGATCTTTTCTTTTGCCTTTAGACATTTCTGAGCTTTTGATTCTTTCTGGAATCGCGGTGTTCTCCGGATTTAAAAGGTTCCAGAAAATGTTCTTTTCAAAGACAAACTGCCTGGTGATCAGCCTGTTTAATTCCCTTTTGCTATGCCTTTCTTTTTATTCCTCCTTTGTGCACGGGACCTATCTGAGTTCGCTTTTATTGGCTGTTTTACAGTCCATAGGTCTATTTCTATGGATAGCCTGTGCAGTTCCAGGAGGTCTTTCCGGGGTTTGGTCGGCGTGCAAGGCATTTTTGAAATCCATCCTCTTTTTCTTGAAAGTCAATAATTGATGCTGTGTATAAAAATAAAGGTTAACTTTCTTTGAATTGGATATACGAATTTCCGAGTCTATGTTTACCAGAGAAGCCCCGACCCAGTTTACCGTAATGCTCTTGGATTAAATGATAGAAAAAAGAGAAAAAATACAGAGCATTGTCACAGTTTGACAACACATCGATCTGCGTGCAAAACAAGTATATTGCCTCAATGGTGCTCAGACAAAATTCGCCCCTATTCTGGTATCTCCAAAAGAGCGTGCCGCGTTTCAGGAAGGTATTGGTGAGGTCTAATTGTGCGGTCCGGATACCTGGACATGCGGAAGTAATCGCATTAAACATGGTAGTCGATTGTGCCCAAGAAGACTCGAGAAAAACAACACACTTGTATGAGTTAGTGTCGATATCCCCAATGAACGGCGCCTCTTTCGAGGGATACAATATGATGGTTTCATTAGGGTTCGGCACATGTTCACGCAGCTGTGCAGCGTCGTGAAACGTCGGATGGTGTTGGAACATTCGTACGGAAGATTGGAAAAGTAAAAGGGCGTGGACACTTGTGCACTTTGCAATGTTTTCGTTCGGATGTTTCCATACAAGTATTTCTTTTGAAGCAGATACCTTGGGGATCCTGTCGCAAGGGATAGAGGGCATCAGCGAAAAGCATGTGTAGCAATAGTACTTTGAATACGTCAAGCATTTTGGGCATCTTTCTCGAACTGCCCCCCGTAACACATCATGTGAAGAGATAGAAAGGCCAGCAAAGGGTGAATTTGCGCTTTCCGTGGGCGAGCCCATACAATCCGCCTGTTAAATTAAATTTTACCCTTTCGCGGATCACACCGCTAGTTGCAATTTATTTTACTTGACTATCTGTACGTAAAGCATGAACCAACTTCGGGGGCTTCTATCGTTTGCGGGAAAATCAGCCAAAATCAGCGGCAAATTGGGCAATCGATATGTCTTTTCTTCATCTGCCATTAATTTACCGTTTTCATCAAGAGCAGAGATGCAACCCGAATCCCTCGAATTCTTGGAGCAGCCCGTTTTTGATGATTGCGAATTTTCCAAAGGCACTTTTCAGCGCCCAGAACTATCCTTTGAAGGTAAAGGCCCTTCTGTTGACGTCAATGTCCTACAATTTGACGCTGACTCGCCCGAGGCTCAAGGCGAAGAGCCTCACGCTCTCGCACACAGTGCATCGATTGGTATTGAGGCTCAGAGAGAAGATAAAAGGCTCACCCTTTCTCAAGCATTTGAAAGCTTTTTGCGTACACAAGCAAATTCTGCGTCTGCAGATGACTGGAGCGATTATTTCCACAAGTTCACTCGTCTTAACCACTTTCAACAGTCATCCAAAGTGCTTGTTGAGATGAAAAAGGCAGGGCTCAAGCCCGATGCCAATCTTTATCTGACCTTTTTAATGACATCACTGGATGCTTTGATGGTGGACGAGGTTGCACATATTTACTTAAAGCCTTCGGAGTATTTTAACCGCCCTCATAGAACGACATTTGTGGAGTGCGTTAAAACGATATATAATCTCTACAAGGAAGAAAACTCTTGCGTAGATGCAAAGTTGTACTATCGCATTGCTTCGATGTTCTATCGGTTTAAAAGCATCAGATATTATCGCCTGTTGTTGGAATTCCTGGAAAACAATAGGATTCCCGTTCCGATTTCCATCTTCAATATGTTGATGAGTCTGCTCGCAGAATATCCAAATTCCTTCCACAACGTCAAAATGATCTACATTGCACGCAAGACTACAGATGAAGTCGACCTTAGGTCCACTTATTGGCTCTTGTATGCCACCATCAAAGCCAAGGAGTTTGACGAATTAAAGTCTTTTATGGCCGACTTGCATTCTAAAAATGAAGCAAAGCATCACCATTACGAGATGATTATCCAATTGCTTTTAAAAAACGGCTTCCTCCAAGAGGCCGTGTCCACTTACAACGATTTGAAACTTTTGAAGGGCTTTGAACCGACAAAGCAAATATATTGCTCCTTCCTCATGTATTATGGATTCAAAGTCAAAAACCAAAAGGAGCTGATGAACATATTTTCGGAATTCACCGAGGCGCATCCGAATGTGGAAGGAAATTCGGATGTTTTTGCGCTCTACTTTAAGGCCGCTACTTCGCTTGCTCCGCAAAAGGTTTCCGAATTTTTGAATGTTTTGATCGACAAAAAAGTGCCGCTTACCATTGAAATATATTCGTCCGTTCTCAATTTTCTTCTCTCAAACAGCATTTCATACGAGACACGATCCTTTCTTTCTAGCCTGTTCAATAGCTGGGCCAAGATCGATGACACCAAGTCCAGCTATGAAATTCATCCCAGCTTGCATGGTATTTCTTCTAGTCTTCCAATCTCTGTCAACTCGATCTTAGGGCACATGCATGCCAATCAAATCAATGCATTTAACGTGGATGTCCTGGCCAGCATCATCAGGCATTTTTATTCATCCCAATGTTGGGAGGACATCATCAAAATTTGGGCTTTGGTTGACAAGACACAAATTTTCTCAAAACCCAGTTCCATATACATTGTCATGTTGGCTGCCATTCATACAAAAAATGTAAGGCTTACATTGAGTCTTGTAAATTTTATTTGTAAAAGAAGGATTCTTCTTTTGGAGAATTTTTCAGAGCGCCTGCTCGAGGCGCTTTCAAACTTTGATAGAATTTCACGAGACCATCCCATTTTCAAGATCCTTAAGGGTTCCATTCTGAGAAAGCAATCGTCCGAAGCTCAAAGAGATGCATACTCTTCACGTTCCACCACTCGTAGGAATACACGCCGCTCAGAGGGAAGCTTGGAGAGCCGAGAGTTTCGCGATTCTGGCTCGCAAAGTACAAATTCGAACCAACATTCCTCGTCTTCTGCAACAAGGAGCCGGTACAGTGACAACGATAGAAGTGAAGCGCCTTTTAGACGCAGGTTTGAGTCTAATGGCACCCCTCGTCATCAGCAAGGCATCAAGTCGCTCGAGGACGACAAAATCTTTTCCTCCTTTTCCAATGATCCTCTTTTTTAATAAACAATCCTTAAATTACATCACACAAAGTTCATGCGCGCATCGACTTTTATGGTGCGTTTTCGGGCGCACAACGGTGGCCGTAACCATGCACGTTCAAGTGACCGGTTTATTTTATGTGGCGAGCTCTTTTCGTGAATATTTTTCTAGATGTGAATAGAGCTCATGCAGCGATTGTTCCGTTTTCGCCCTGATCAAGTAGCAGGTAAGCTTCTCTTCTGGATTCAGGCTAATAAACGAGACGCTCTTTTCGGATGGTTTCAGTGGCATCAAGGAAATCCCAGAAGCATATGAATTGAGAAGCAACTTTGATGTCGACCCCTGCGCCCTTGCAATAATTCTTTGTTTGGGTGCAGAATCTGGGCAGCTAGTCTCGTTGATACGCAGTGAAGCAACTCCAAGATCTTGCCATGTTTTGTCGGACTGGCTTAAGGCCATCACATAAACCTTGCATTTGAGTGCAAAAATAACAGTATCCGATTCTTCTCCAGGACCTTTGACGCATGGGTCAACCTCCTCAATTACAACGGGCTCATCTTCTTCCTCCTCGCCATGGCCGGTTTCTTCCTTTTCAAGTTCCGCATTTTTTGCTTGTTCTGTGGAAGAGAAATCTGGCTTGTCGGCAGTTAGAAACGAAAAAATCGAGCCAGAAGCTGAAGTCGAGGACGGCAAAGAGAATAGACTCTTTGCCTCAGAAGAAGGCTTCATAAATGAAAAGGGTTTTTGTGCAGGCTCAGATGCGTTCAATGCGAACGAAAAGGGGGGTTTTTCCGAAGTGAACTCACTGGAAACCGTGGAGGCAGATGCTGGAGATAAGAAAGAAAAATTACTAGCAGGCTTATCGACCAAAGTATTAAAAGAAAGCAGAGATTTAGAATCATTTTTAGTGGCCGGCCCCTCCCTTTGGACGGACATGTTGATGTTTTCATTAAAATCGGTCGTTTGAAGGACAGCCGGCGACTTTGAATCCAGATTTCCGTTTTGGGATTTGGACATAATCTCTTGGAGATGGTTTCTGTATGTATCGAAAGTACCAGACAGGTCTCCTGTCGGATTCACTTTAAAGGTCTTTTCGATGTGTTCAAGAAAACACTTATTAAGGCCATGAATGTGAAGCGGGGCATCAAATGCAGTGGGAGCATCCTTCAGATCAGGCTTGGAAGTTTGAGATGTTTGCACCATACCCTTGGCGAAAGGTTTAAACGAGATTTTTTCCGCGGTGTTTTTGAATGAATTGTCCAAAAATCTCCTGGGCTTGACAATCCTACAGTTAAATGGTAAAGGTGGCACATACTTTCTGCTTTTTAGCAGCGATGGGTTGATGCTATTTTTTATCTAACTTCAAAACATGCGATTTCCTACCTCTTCCTCTTCTGCTTGTTCGTCTTCAGAGCCAGAGTTTTCACACGGCCTGACATCTTCCTCCGTTGGTGCGAGCTGGGTGATTTGATAAGCACTTGCCCTTTTCATTAGTGCCAGGGTTAAATTTCAATAATTAAAGTTTGCTAACTTTATTGTTGTTTGCTTTTAGGCTGTGGCGGCGAATCCCAACCATACAACGGCACGAAGGATTCAAAAAATCCGCAATCTTCATATAAATTTGGAAAGATCCAAAATCCGGGAAGCCCCGCAATTAAACACAATAGATACAAAACAAGTCGAATAACAGAGACAAGTAGCAAAAGACCCACGAGGGCAATACAAACCATCGTCAGATACCAGGCCCCCAATCTTAGTTGGTACGGCCAAAGTGGGTACATTATTCCAAAAAACAGAAGTATAAGAATCCCAAAAGACAACATGGTGGAAAACAGCTTGGATCCCTCATAAATCCAAATGAACTTTGTGTCTTCAGACCAAGAAACCGAAGGGTCTGGACTAACCAAGTAAATCACCTCTGGCTTTGGCAATTGAACATTTGGCGATTGATTTCCCGAGATGGTCTCGGCACGTATCATTGCTTGCTGCATCGGGGTCAGAGGTATTTCTTTTGTTCCATTGACCATTGCTTTGATGAAATAGCCGTTTTTTAGCAGCATTAGTAGCAGCTGTTTTGCGTGGTCTGGAGAAGTTATGGCAAAATCAAGGGGAAAGGGTTTTTTTTTATTGCCGCTTGATGAAGATTCAAGTAGAATGGAAACAGCCTCCCTTCCAGAAAATATTTCCACCCTTCGCTCGATAGAAATTGCATCATAGATGGGAACAGATGATTTTAAAAAATCAGCAACCTGGCCTAATTGTTTGGAAGAAAGGGAGTTAATGTCTGAGCTTCGCTTTTTAGCAACCACAGCCATGATAGCAGACACTGATGACAAGATTAAAACAAAGGTTCAAAAATACTGCTAAAACTAAACTATAATCACAAACCCTAACCCTACAATCGCCAACCCTAACCCAGGCTATAATCACCAACCTTAAACTGAAGGATAACAACAAGCCTATCATATGAAATGCTTAAAAGGCAATTTTTTTCTGGCATCGTTTTATATAGAATAGATGGCGACATTCCGTCAATTTGACGGTATTAAATCCGCTAGCTGATCTTCAGAAAACAGAGGCAAAGTGGGCAATGTTTGGCATGAGTACTTTACCAAGCTTTTTTCGTATTCCTCCAAACTTGTTCTGAATTCTTCAGACGGCTTCTGGACCTTTTTCATCTTGGCCAATAGCTCTTTAAAGTTTCCAAAGACATTTCCATCAGGCAGTTTATCATAATAATATGGCAACGCCTGGATGATTTTCTTTGCTGATTTTTCGGTATTAATGTTTATCTGCGAAAGACAAAAGGACAAATTCGACCACTGAGCAGGCGTCCTTGCAAGCTGGAACCGTGAACACACCTTTTCAATCACAGACTCAATGTGCTTATCCTATTAAAGTTATGTCGAATGCCAAATGGAATACCTTGTCGATAAAGTTTAAAAGAAAGTGCATAATTGCCTTGAACTTTATGGAGTCTATCCTTTCATCGGAAGACAGGCAGGATATCATATCTGGAAGAGCATTAAAAAGTGAATGATCCTTTGCTGAAAATTCGGAGAAAAACATTTTGGCAAAGTTCACAATGCTCGAGTTGTCATCAACCAGACATAGGCAGAGATCTGCAAGAGACCCTTTACCCTTTATGATTCCATTTATGATTAAATGGCTGATAACAATAATTGCATTGGTGCGGACAACACACGAGGAGTCTGAAAGCGTTTCAAATAGATACTTGAGCGAGTGATCCAAATGGGCACCGTGAATTAAAATCAAATCGCCAAATACAACAACTAGATTTGCTCTGACGATGGCATCGATTCCTGGAGATAGCAACAGTTGGACAAAAATTTTCAAGTAAGATTGGCAGAATTTGGACGAAGACAGCATCATAGAAGAAAGACAAAACATTCCCGATAAAAATAACTCCCTGTGCGAAGATGTTGCATTTCCTCCATTTTGTAAAGCCGACGTGCAAAGCTCCGCAATCATCGGGATAAAGTGTGACAAAAGCGAGCTTTTATCAAATAGAAACGCCGTTTCCCGCAAGTAGGAGATCTGTTCGCGGATCTCTTCTTCTAAAGAAATATTTTGCAAATCCATGGACGTCCTGCGCTCTTCGGAGATCTCTGCATCATTTTTTACTGATTTCCGCTGTGTCAAAGTTTGTTCAAGAAATTCCAAATACGTTACATATTGAATACAAACTTGGCCAAGCAGGAACAGAACCTTTGAAAAGACAATGATGTGTGTCTTTTTTGAGCCGATCGAGCAAGAACAGATGTGGATGATTTTTTTCAACAGCACACTAAAGATATTTACGGGCTGTGAACAGGATTTGAAAATAACTCTGGTAGCCGATTGGAGCAATTCAAAAATTGTCCCACAATCAACTGTGGGCGTAAGAAAAATGAGATGAAGAATTAAACCGCAAACCATCGATGGGAGCGGTTCGCTAGAAGATAGAGTATTATAGGCAACATTGCAGGAAGAATAACTTGCTAACAAGAACTTCAAAGTCTGAGAGACCAAAATCGGGTCGAAACGACAACCTTTATGGTCAAGACCAACTGACAATAGTAGCGGCATCTTTTCATGGCAAGTTGAGGAGGGATCAAGGCAAGACAACAAAAGTATTGCACATCTTCGGAAAGAAATATGTTCATTGGGGTTCGCGAATATTTTCCACAGCAGAGAAACGATTTCTGGGGCCATATGTCTTTTCGACATCAGTTGCCAAAGTATCCTCTCAAGAGATTTGAATTCGGAAATCGAGAGCGAGCCTTTACTTATAAATGATAGTAAATTCCAAGTGCATTTGTTGGCCCATTCGCTTGCAGATTGCGTTGGATCTCGAAAAAATAAGTGCTGACTAAAGGCGTTCAAAAGATGCTCTTTAATAGAACCTTGATTCAAAATGCCCTCCGCCATATTAGAAGACCCTTCAATAGACTCAACGGACCAAATCAAATACAAGAGCCTTTTGAGCGTCGAATTCTTATCTACAAGCTTATATGATATACACAAAGAAGTAAGCTCAATTGCGCCCACCACCTCAGATTTGGAAGAGGAAAAAAGGATTTGGAAAACAATTTCAATGGCCGATTGGAATTCTTTTATAAATCGAATTCCATCTGAATAATATTTTTTCTTAAGAATCAGTTCAGCAAAAGAAGCATCTTCCTCTGATCCTGTGGCATGTTCAAGCAATTCAGATGTAGGAACATCCGGCATATTTTCAATAGGATCGTCAAAGTCAATGCTGGAGCTTGGAATTTCGCCATCGGCTTCTAGTTTATCGGTAGTAGATTTTTCCTAAAATAAACCAAGGTATAATGGGGGTTACAAGCAGCGATTTACTGATTTGCCTATACATTGCAGTATATTCCGTTAGGGATAATCCACCGCCGTCAATTGAAAATGGATGGAACGATAAAATATCATTCAGCAATTGAAGCGCTTTTTTTCGGACAATAATTGACTTGTCGGAAAGCCGATCAGTTGATAACTGCAAAATATGCAATCGATGTGAGAACAAGACAAAGTTCTTTTTAATAAGAAGAGATAGAGTTGACAACACCTTTGCCCTGACAAACGAGCTGTTGTCTTTAAACCTTTCCTCAAGTATTCGAAGAAAGGGCGAAACAAGTCTTTGCAATTCTTCAGAAGAAGACTCGATTGCATATAGCGAGCATATTACATTCCCAATCGATTCAATGATACTACATCGAATATTGTATGACTAAAAATAAATGCCTGGAAATACCTCAGATCCAAGAAGATCCGACATGAGCGTAATTCTCTTATATAGGAGATTAGGCAAGACTATAGAAAACGATAAAAGAAATGCAGAAAAGTTTTTAAAAATGACCGAGTCCGACGTGTTTTCGGCAACTAAAATGTTCGAGCGGATAATTTCACTAAACAATCAGAATCGGATGCATACTAAAAAATTCTATCCGAAAAATCAATTTGATATTGCGGATCAAGAGACTCGAGAATGCTACACAAAACATCGGAAAATCCCTCAACGGCTCTTAGTTGTTTGAGTAAAATGGTGATCACATCTACAAGTACATATTGAGACACAGGTACCTTCTTTTGACCT
Source organism: Mitosporidium daphniae (assembly GCF_000760515.2). NCBI lineage: Eukaryota > Fungi > Microsporidia > Mitosporidium > Mitosporidium daphniae. Next base: position 16,609 of record NW_013546730.1, read on the forward strand.
GACCGTACCGCTAGTAAAAGCAAAGCCAACAACCGAAGAAAGAGTGGACTTTAACTGCGCAGAGATCTTTGATGATGAAAAATAAAATTGGATTATTTGGAAAATCAAGCTACCGTGATTATGAAGGCCAAGGATTACCCCATCACGATTTCTCTTTCTGTTTTTAAATGCCAAAATTGCTCAATTTTGATGCTGACAAAAAACAATCTTAGGTCTTCAAACAGTTGGAGAGAAATCTGCAACGGCATGTTCGACGCTGAAGAAGGCAAAAATGTCTCGCAGTAA
>NW_013546729.1:0-16863 GCF_000760515.2 Mitosporidium daphniae
CATTTCTTTTTGCCAGCGCACATGTCGATCTGGAGTGGATGACAATACACGTTCTTTTGCTGTAGCCAAAATAATGTCAGCTTCAGGCATCGTCATCCAGCTCAGTGGATTGGCATTTGGGCTGGAAGATGTATAGGTCATCCATAAAAGCTCGACATGCTTGCAAAAAGAAATGGGGTCTAATAAGGAAAGTGCACTACGAAAACTTATACTCAAAGCTTACAATAAAAGGGACCGTAAAACTTTCATTTCAGAAAGCAATTGTTGCGTTCGTGCAGTAGACAGAAAAGTGGACGAGAAGACATGAAATTTGGACATATTTAGGTTGAGGTAGAATTCGATTGCATCGACCGCATTGATGGCTGGCTCACTCCCAACAGGAACCACATTGGGGTCTGGAAAGAATTCTTCCGCCAAATCAGGCACAATCCTCTTCAGCTCCATAAAGCAACCATCAAGACAAGCAAGGATACAAATTTGGATTCGTTTGGCCTTTGGTGTCATTGGATACGAGTGATCAGACATATACAGCCCCGGCAAAACATCCAGCTCGTTTTTAACTAGCTCATGGAATCTTGGTAGCAAAAAAACGTCATCAAGGCAGAATATTTCCTTTAAAAGAGATATGCCTCTCAACACCATGGATGAATCATCCGAAAAGCATTTCAAGAACGGAGAGTCCTAGTGGTGATAAATAAAAGATTTTCAACTTTACCTTGCCTTTTTCCAGGACCAGCTTGATGGCAAAATGTTCTGGAGAATGTCGAAGTATAGCAGTGGCATCTGGAATAATTAGACCGGTCACCAGTGAAAACGGAAAGTTGTCTTTTAGCAAATCAGTGACTAGACGCTGTGCCGAAATGTGGATAACACCACCATGTCTGTATATTTGGGACCTAAATTTTCAGAGGTCAATTTATACCGTTGCGAGGAACTCATCGAAGATGGCACCTTTTTTAGAGTGCCCGTTGGAAGTAGGCCCTCAATTGCCTCAATGATCGGGTTAGAGGGGCTAATAAGAAATACCAATGATGAGCTATGGGAGAGACCGACAACGAAGCACGAGATGATTCTTTCCAAGGCCTGTCCTCTTCCGCAAACGTACAAATATCTGCCGGTGTATAGATTCTGATCCAAAGAACCCGGCACCGAAGCCGATTCAATGAAATCCTTCATTGATGGCGGAATAGCCCAATTTACATTAAATGACATGAAAAATTTCGCCAAACAAAAGCGTAGAAGGCATTTAATCCATCGAGTGGAGTATCATGGCAAGTAGTGGTTTGGTGTATCAAAAGCGCCGGTTTATTATGGTAGATGGCTTATATCAGGCCTATGAAGAGGCCTTCATAAAGAAAGAAATGCTAGCAAGGATTGAAATAACCACCAAAAGTGACATAAAATGCTCCTTACACGTGAAGACCTTTTTTCGACTGCCTTCGTATATTTCAAGCAATCTGGAAATGCTGGCCTCAATCTTGAAGTTTGATTTAGCAAACTGGCACGCAGTTTCTTTTACATTTTTAGCCGCTGCACTATCTGCGCGTGTGATAGCCATTTCGAGTCCTAATTTAAAGTCAGCGAGCTCTTCGGTGGAAAGCGTATTGAGAAACGAGTCCTGAGTATTCTTTTGGTGATCTGGGATCAAATATCCGGTTTTTTTGTGCTGAATATATTCTGCTGGGCCGCCAGAAGCCATTGCAAAGACAAAAGCCCCTCCAAGCGACATTGCCTCTAATGGAATGATTCCAAAGTGTTCATTTGATGGCGTATAAAAAAGAAGCTTGGCAGAGTCTAAAAGCTCAAACTTAAGAGACGCCGATACTCCCTTAAGGAAAACAATGTCTATAGCTGGGCTCAGACGTGAATCTTCCAAGCCCTCCGCCCAAGATAGGTCTAGCTGTCTTGCTAGCGCTTGTAGTTGCGCCAACACGAGACAATTTTCCGAATTTTTGGGATCAAACCCCCCAGCAATGATAAAATACGGCTTATTGGCAAAGTTGAGTGTCTTCATAAACTGGCATAAATATATAGCGCGTTCAAGATTTTTTTTGGCATCAAACCTATTGAGAGAAAGTATGTAGTTCGTTTTAATGAAGCCTGGAATGGAGGATGAAACCTGCTTTTCTATCTCAACAATGCTAGGATAAATAACATGCAGATTGTCCTGGGGATATGCTTTCGATAGGACCGGAAATGCCCTCGAATATTGCGAACGGGTAAACTTGGAATTAAAAATAACTTGATCGGGAAACCACATGTAAAACTGCTCCAAAAGATCAAAAGGAATTCTAAACATCGCATGCAAAACCGACTTTGGCTTGGCCAGAAACTTGTCTGGAAAATGGCAATAAAAAATGATGAGCGGATATTTTCTTTCAGAGCCCTTAAAGCTGAACAAAAAGTCGTAAATTTTCAAGAGCGTAAAATATGCCTTGAGAAGCACAGCAGAAATTGCGATGATATCGATGAATATTACATCGTATGATAAGATGGAAGATTGCGAACCAAACCCTGAAAAAATCAAATAAACAGCCAAAAGAAGGTTATTGAGCGAGGCAGAGACAATTTGGCTCAGTCGATCAAAAAGCCTGACCCAGCCGTAGGATCGGATATTTAGATTTTTGCACTCATCAAAACAGTACTTTGGGTCAAATTCGTTCGTCGCTACATGTACCGTATGCTCTTTGCACGAATTCAATCCAGAGGCAAAATTTACAACCAAGCGCTCAGCGCCCCCTAAAATTCAACACCCAACAAGCCATACCAACGCCTAGAATAGGATGGATAAAAAGAAACTTCATCCAATGAGAAGCTACAAATAATGAGATTGGCAATCGATTGATTTTAAACTCGTCAACTACAATTGCAGTCCCGTTTGCACTTGGTAAATTCTTTATGACAACACGCTTTAACGCGATTATTTTGCAAAATTTACGGCTAACAGACATCCATAACATGCTGGACGTCTTGATGTGTTTGCGATCCGTCGTTTATGCAATTAGGGAGTCATAAAGGTTGATTTAAAATCAATCATTTGTCCCGTCAAAGTTTCTCCCTTGTGGTTACTGGGGTCCACAAATCTCTTACCAATCAAATCGAATCAAAAAACTAGGCGGTTTCCCAAAGCTATAAGGTGCCAGTGCTCCTATTTGTTTCAACTGACCATGTGAACATAATTTAAACGTACAAATAGATTTAGTCTTAAAAATACGATACTTTTGTTCTATGATGGCGTTAATCATTGATTCTTGGAATCCTTTCAACATTTGCTCTAATGGATGGTAGCAACTGTAATGAAAGTACCTAAGATGAAATGCAAATTCTTTGTCGACACATTCTTGGGAGGACCATTTATCCCAGACCTTCATGTCAACAGCAGGCCTTTCGATACCTTACTTTTAAACATGATATCCTCTTTACCATCGTCACTTTCTTCATCATAACTGTCATCATTTCCAAACAATTCTATCAACTTTTCATATCTCTCCTCCATTGGCTAGCCGTGATATGTTTAAATAAATTAATTTTCTGGCTGCTTGCCAATTAAAATCTCGAATTTCGGAAAATTAATTCCCATTCGTCCATATGTTGCTTTTGGTAGCGCATAGGCCATGCAAAATTATCTCTGCATTCATTGAACCATGGATTTGCGTCTCTTGGTGCTGCTTACGTGTGTAGTGCTTATATTTGTTAGTATGTGCTCATCCATCGATTTAAAACCGGATATTTTATCGTCTCTCGAATCATCTTCATGTATGCTGACTGAGGAGGAGCTTTTGCTGTTCTTCACTGGATTTTCTCCAGAAAAAGAAATGGATGATTATTATCTCAAAGTTTGCTATCTATTGGATTTGAGGATTTCTGCTAAAAAAGAGTATCAAAGCAAAGTTTTTAACATAAAGAAAGAAAAGACCCACCTACTTGGTCATTTTTTAAACATGGCCCAGCCTAAAAGTATTTTTGATGATGAAGGTGCGTCTATGATTCTAAAAGAAGCCATTCCATCATTTGTAATTGATTCGATACCCGGCAGTTATCTGAAAGATATCTCATTGTCTCATCAAATTTCTTTGGCATTTATTGCGAAGACGCTACCAACTTTTGTTCGCTCTCCCACTGCGGAAAAGGCGTACTTTTCGCTCAAGGATCTTTTTTTTCTGGAAAGAGATCCTTATATCCCCGCGACAACAAAAGAATTTCTAAAGGACGAGGGACTCGCCGCCCTCCTGGCCGGATTGGCTCATCCTGCTGCTTACCATTCGATCAAGTTGGAGCATTTCGATCTTCTTTTTCCTGCCATGGCCAATTATACTGAAGCGCTTATTTTTGATACACTGTTTATTTTCTTTCGGCATCACATTTCGCTTGGCAAAAACAATGCAAATGACATGATTTCAAATCTAGTGCTGGAAAAATCGCTTGCATACGAATCGACGATAATCCCGGATTTTTCAATTTCCTTCAAAAAAGGAGACTCCGATGCTGTTATGTCATTTCTAATCTACCTCATACATGAGGCGAGAAGAGAGGAGGGACAACCTTCGGAAGATTATATCGATATTGCGTATCCTGGAAACAAAGTTCTCTTCAAGCGCTTGCAATATCTGCGTAGATGTTCCAAAGCTGCGTTTATAGGGCCGCTTATTGTTCTGGTGCTGAAAAAACTTTCTCGGTTTGATATCGTCGAAAATGAGAATACTATAGGAACGTTAACCGAAAATAAAGACTCCATTCTCAACCTCACTGCTTTTGAGACGCTATTTTCGGAGCAAATTCCTCCAGCTGATCCTTATTTATCAGCGCTATCCAAAAGAGAGGCTTTGGTTGAGTTTCTCTGTCTAAACTTGGCCTCGTTTATCCCATTTTCAGAAAAATCTGCCTCCTTCGCTTTGCTCGAATATATGGTCCATTTTGAGACACCGGAGGAGATATCTAGAATTTTGTCGACCTATTTTCTAGTTCAGCAGTCCGATTCGGAAGTGATGGAGTCAATGGTGAAAGAAATTTCTCGGCTCTTTATCTTCATCATTTATAAGTATGAGCGTAACTTGCGATCCGAAGTGTCTCTAGTAATTGAAAATTGGCTATCAAAATTTGCGCCTACTTTTCTTCCTTCATGTGCTCCCGTTTTCTTGAAGAGCACAAATACCACATCTGCAAGCGTTTCTCAGTACTCTGCGTTTGCCATTACCGCATCTACATTGATTGGTATTCTTTTTTGCATTTATTGATTGACCCTTCCCCCTCCATCCCCTATTAACGATAAAAGATTCAGATTTCTAAGGAGGTTTCTATCAATCCACCTTTCTTTTCGCTCATGTACATAGAGTGGGACCAATTATATCAGTGCGATTATCCATGGCCACTCTCGACTATCATGGCGGCAATTTGACAGTCCATCTTTTCGGAGTAAACTTTATGTTTTCCAAGGCTCATTAGTCACCAATACCTACCCCTAGCACCAATAAAGCAAGTAATTTACGAAGGACCATGTACAGATATCACATAGGTATGCTCACAACTAGGCTTTGGCTAATTTAAACTTTCTTTATTGCATTTAGATATTATTTACTACTCAAAAGAGTTAGGGAGACAGGATTCCGATTTTTCTGGCAAAGACAAAGGTATGCAAAAGGGCGGCAAATGATCCGCCAAGCAAGTCTCCGACCCAGTAGACCCAGTGTGACGAAAAGTTGCCAGAAATTACAGAAGCGCCAAACACACGGGCAGGATTAAAAGCACCCCCAGAAGAGGAGCCTCCAAGGTAGCACAGGAAGCCAAGAGTGAGACCAATAGCAATTGGAGCAAAATGGTTCTTCGATGGTGATGGAGTGGCGTAAACACGAGCGGTTAAAGCTCCGCCTATAACGGATTTAGACACAGAATAAGGCCGTCTACTGGTAGAGCCTGATTCCATCATGTCAGCGGTAGAAGAGGCTACTGAATTTGAAGATTGTATCGTCACTTCATGCTCATTTACAGCATTGGTGCTTTCTTCCTCTTCAAGAGTGATGACATTTTTACCGCCTGCAGCCCCACCATCAGATACCTTGAGGCGACGAAGAGCGGGCGGAGCAGGGATATCTACCGCAGTTGCAAATATCACATAAACAAGCAGAAAAGTCAAATAAAATTCCATCATCAAAACAGTGGCAAGGGGTGAGGATTTTGGCGGCACTGCGGGAATCACCTGGGCGATCTTTGGCCAGCCGGCAACATTGTTCGGGAAAATGAGGAACATAAACGCAGCGGCGGCAATTGAAGCACTTAGCTGCGCTAGTATATATGCAACGCCCTTGACTGGATGCATCTTGCCAGAAATGATGAATCCCATGGTCACTGCTGGGTTGAAATGGGCCCCAGAAACATCTGCAAAGGAATATATGATGGCGGTTGCAACCATCGAAACGACCAATCCTGGGATCACTGTGCCAGCAATGACGGGATCCGTGGCACGACTGGTGTTGATAAGCATTGCATAAACGACTGACAGAAAGATAAATGTAACCAAGAATTCGCCGACCACACAACGGAGAGCAAGAAAAACTTTCGAGCTAGATGAGGACGACATACGCACTTGAAAATCACTAAGATTCTAATTTATCCACCCATTATGATGCACAAGTGTCATCTTGAGACAGCATGAACCAGTGATGGGTCTTCATTTAAAACAGAATATTCAAGTTTACAGATTTTAAACATGTGCTTTGTAAATTTTAAATATCTGCTTGTAAATTTTAAATATCTGGTTTGTAGATTTTGGAGTTTACAATTTTTTTTAATGCTCTCAACAGAGGGCAGTTGTTCTCGGTTTTCGCCAACTAACTATCCGCAACTTCAAAATTTACTTAGAAAAGATCCATCCAGCTATTATGAAGAATTTCTACAACAAGAGAGGCACTTCCACATGCTCTTTGATCTTTACTTTAAAGATATAGCATTCTATTCCTCCTTCAATGTATCTTCCTCCTCTTCTACGCTTACTTCCCTTGTTACTTTCCTTGCACACACAGCTGGTTGTTATCAGGGCAAAGGACTGCATCTCTCTTCATTTATTCGCCAATTGATAGAAATTATAAGGATAAGCATTGAGCGGAACGACACCCCAGCTTTGGCCAAGACGCTGCTTCCTTCTCTTATAATCGCCCGTCATAAGTGCATGGACGAAGAAAGCAAGCGTTTGATCGTTGATTTCTTGTTTGAAATTTTATCTAAAATCCCAGATCTTGTGTATGGATATTTGGTCCAAGAGGCCAAAACGTCCCCCAATGACAAGTCTTTTAAAAGAAGAATTACCTCTACGCTCTCAAAAAAGTCTGAAGATCCACAAAACCAACAGCATGCCGTTCTGGCATTGCGGATTGGAGTCGAAATGTTTACCCGGTTTAAATCATGGCAGGAAACCGAGGTGATTCGAGTTATTTCTGAGTGCGCTCTTTCGAATTGTGTCAAAGTTTCTCTGTTTGCGATCAATTTTTTTCTTGGAGGGATAACCACTTGTCCCACCAACGATTCGGGAGATGCTAACCATCAGGAGGTTCTTTTTGCTCTTCGCCACTCGCTCCATACATCCGGAAAGAGCAGAGCAAAGCTTAGAAAAGAAAAAACCGCCATAAAAAAGTTGAACGAAAATGCAACGGAAAAAGAAGATCAGGTGCCCTCAGGAAATGTAAATCTTATTGCCTTGAATCTTCTCCCGGATCCTGATGACTTCTGCGAGCGCCTTGGAAGCATTATAAACGAGAAACAGGGCACCGCCCCACGTTCCTACGAGCACCGGTTGCTAATTATCCGCCTCCAATCTTGCCTGATTTCAAATTTCAAGCTAATTCTTCCCTCTTTTTACGAGAGAATTTTAAGATACCTCAAGCCGACGCAAAAGGACTGCACCAAGATATTGGCTTACATTGCCAACGCAATGCACGAATCGCTCAATGATATGCCTGAAAATGGGGATGCCCAGGAGGAGGCATCTGAAAGTGACACGCTCCTTCATCTCTTACACTCCGTGACGCTGACAATATCGCGCAATTTTGTTGCAGAACATTGCCGCCCAGAGGTCATAACGGTGGGTCTAAATGCGCTTCGTGAAATTGCATCCAGACTTCCACAGGCAATTTCTAAAGAGGTTTTGGTGGATGTCTTGACTCTTTCTTCGGATGCAAATGCTTCTAAAGCAATGACACGAAATAAGGGAGTCAAGATGGCTGCAAAGTCCCTGCTTTCTCTTTACAGAACAAAGGCTCCGGAACATCTTCTTGCTCGCCTTAGGGGACGTCCACCCCGATCGGGCAAAAAACTGTCTGAAGCGGAGCCTGATGAATTCAATGAAGCGATTCAGGACGATTTTGATGTGCATATTTCTGGCGGTGAATCTGATGAAGATTTTGAAGATGAATCGGACCTTGAAGAAGACGAAGATTTGGAATCTTTAGCATCTGGCTACGATTCAGAAGCCGAATCTGAAGAGAAGCTGCAAGGCATATCAGAATGTGAATCAAAAAGTGAAGTTTCCCCCGATCAGTCGAAAACAGACCTAAGATCTGAAATGACCTCGAGGTTTCTTTCTCCAGAGGAGCTACAGCTCCTCAAAGAGAACGATTCAGAAGATCAGGAAAATAGTGAGGGAGAGGTTTCTTTGGGTCAAATACAAAAGGGCGCAAATGCTGGAGGAAAACCCTCGAAAGAGGAGCGATTGCTTGTAGTAAAAGCTGGCCGAGAAGGGCGCACATACGGAAAAAAACATCACTCCTCGCAAACAACGAAAAGAAAGAAAACAAAGTCATTTATGATGCTGGTACATAAGCGCGGGGGCCCACTCTCCAAGTCCCATCAAAAGGCTGGAGTAGGCTCAGCATCAGCACCGGGCTCCTGCAAGCGGCAAAAGCGCCGTCGATGATATCCAATAAAGAGCTCGTGAAAAGTCACCCATGCTAACCGAACATTAAGGTCAAAATCGATCTTGGTGCTTCGATATTGCAACCAAGCACAATACCTAGGTGCCGAGTAAATCTGGCTGCACTTGTACCACGATGGGCAATGCACACCGAGTGGCGTAGTGTAAAATGAGCGGACATGGTAACGTGAAAGTTGTAGGTGATGTGTATTTATTTGGTGAGTTCCTTCCTAAAAGATAAAGATCTTTTAAACGAACCGTAAGTTGGCCGAAAAATCGTCCTCAACATCTTCGTCGTCCCAGTCCTTCTGCCAAAACGTCTCTTCGCTTGGGGCCGCCATGGAAGTGGCTGGATTCCATTCTACCATAAATGTTGGCATTCTTACCGTCTGCAGTGAATTCTTCAAAACTATCTTCATCGGCCGCAAGTAGCGGGTCCGAAGCGACAGCTGTAGCGTTATTTATAGCAGATGCGGACATGGCGGGTGAATCGAGCTGTAATCAAACCAAGTAAAATGTTTGAAAATTGGGGCTATTTTAAAATTAATCGGAATATTAATTTTGAAATCGAGTCGTTCTAATTTCACCATTGGGCTTTTGATTTAACATTTGCGGGATGCCAGCTGCTCGCCCATTTTCCGTGACACTCACCTTGCCACCACCTCCATTGAGCGTTATCGGTGGCGGCGGGCCAGAGTCGCTGCTAGAGACCGTTGTCTCGTTAACCTCCAGAAAGCGTCGCGTAATAACGAATGCCTCGGCTATTTTAAATGATGAGAGCAAAATTTCAACCGCCTGCTCTTCCAAGGCAAATCATCATCCACGTGCAACCGGCATTGCGTTTGAAGAGCAAATTGTGGTCCGGTTTCTTTCAGAGACGCTTGCAAATGCAGTTAGAGCCTCCTTAAATGCCGGCACTCTCGATACCGACCTTCAAATTGATTTTGACAAATCAACATTTACAAATGGGTATTTTGGCGGCCCGGCGGCTCCTCCTAGCGCAACAGTGATATTTTGTGGACAGAGATTCAAGGGCTGGCTTGTGGATCTACCATCGCTCGTCGAGTCGCTGATCTCCTCAAACAAAAAGCAATATTACAAAGTGGCGGACATTTCACAGGTACCTGCAGCTTTGCCCCTATTTTGCTAGATGCTCGTCGTGGGCGATAAAAAGGAGGAGAAGGAAGACAAAAACGGCCATACAGACGATTTCATTCCCACACGAGAGTGGCCACATGGCCTTACCCCGCCACTTGCCTTTGTCAGGGCACGCCGCTTCCGTCGGCAAGCTGCACGAGAATCGCTTGTAGAAATGAGCTCTGTTGTGCGGCGCCTGCTTGAAGCAGATAGGAAGGCACTTTCCATTGAGCTAGAGCTAATTGACACACCGGCATCATCACTTGAAGATCGTAACTTTCCAGAGTTGGAAGATGACGAGGAGGATGCCTCTTCCGTCGCCAGCGGGCCTCTCGCCTCCACTATCGGCGAGATTTCAGACGATGAGGTATCTGAGCTTGCCGCCGAGATCACTTACGATGAAGAAGAAGAGTATGATGAAGACGAAGATGAAGAGGAAGGAGAGGAGGGAGAGGAAGAGGAGGGAGAAGAAGAAGAAGAAGAGATTGCATCTGAAGGTAAAGCCGGGGATCCTCCATCTTCCGATATTCTTAGCTCGACAGGGCACAACTTTTCGTTGTTGCAATCTCGGATCTATTCTCGGTTAGCGTCTGCCTCAACGGCAGGCTTGAACAAGGATTCCGATTCCTTCAACCGCATGGTATGTTTCGGTGGCGAATAACCGTTTAGAATCGATTCAGCGATGCCATTCGGATCCTCTCGCAGCAGTCATCCTCTGTGACTCCAGAGAGCAATCCTCTCCTTGTGGAAGACTATGAGGTCTATCACGGGCAGGAGATTGATGAAGAAGAAGAAACCATTGATGATGCGGACAAAGGCTCCGTGGAATATGTACATGGCCACATGACATACCCGCCCAATGTAGCACAAAGTTCTATAAATTATGCCTGTGAGCCAATCGACTATGAGTATGGATCCGGAAGCTATGCTCAAAGCCAAGATTCCACTGTTGCGGATGATTCTCATTCGGAAGACGGGGGTCTCTCAATGGATTACGAGCAAGGCCTCCATGATGGCGGTCCTCTGACGGCTACTAGCAATCGAGCTCAAGGCGACCACCCTATGGATATAAACTCGGATGTCCCTGAAGATTTGATAGACTCGTATGCCAGATGGCTCTATGATGCTTCAAACAGTGGCGGCACCGGCGGTGGTAATCGTTGATTTATTGTAAATTAAATTTTTTGGCATTTATTGCGTCCCAATGGACAGGCCGTTAATGTGGACATGCCGTTAATGTAGACAAGCCGTTAATCTGGCGAGAGCTTATTGGCTGATGTCGGCAGAGAAATCGAAATCTCAACCACCTTTAGCGTGGTAATGTGTGGTCGAGAAAAGATTTTCTTCCTGCGACCTTTGCGCTGTCGGCCTCGCTTTGCAGGGACCTCTTTACCAAAAGAATGCGAATGCACGCGTGCCCGAACGACGAAATACTCTGGATTGATAAACTGTGTGTATTTGGACCCAGGGATACCGGTGCCAGTTGCCCGGAGCGTGCAAGATGGCGATCCGATTTCTCTTATTTGCGTTAGTCGAAGAACATCGCCTATCAGAGGCCCTTTGATACGATGGGTGGTAAGCGTGTCGCCAACTTGGACAGATTGAAACTGCCTGCCGCACAGAGTGACCTTTGCATAATAGTTCGGGCCGTCTGCATGCATAAGACGAAGTGCCATCTCTTCATTCTTGCCAAAAAAATTGGTGGAGAACCTGCGTATGCAGGCAGAGATAGAGCCTAGCAGCATGGATTTACAACCCCAAAAGATGGAAAAATTTCAAACCACACGAAAATTCAAATTTTATTTGAGCACAAACGAAAACAACTCCAACTAACCCTAAATCGGGACAAGCTTGTATTCAAATGTTACTCCTTTAAAGACTAAAAATGTAAAAACCCTCTGCAGGATTTACGAGATTGGTTATTTCTATTTCTTCGGAAATAAAGGCCATACTGTGCGATCTGCTCAAAAGACGCGAAGCCTCACATGCCAAGCATATGTAAGAGTACGGCAAGCCAGTTGGGTAATTTTTCTGATCCGATTTCTGTAGCGCCACTTCTTTCTACACGTAAGGAGTAGTAGTTATCAGGAGACGCTTTTTTAGCCTCGCATCTAAATAGCTAAAAGCAGTCATAAACGCAATAGAAAAAGGATTATCGGTACTAATGGCGATTGAAAGCAATTTCATATCAACTGCCAATGATGTCTTTTTGAACTTCCGGATAAATTTGATTGCATTCAGTATGGCCACTAGTAGCCGCCATTTTGACATTGGTTTCGCTCTCTTTATCGGTAGTATATTCCAGAGTCATCTTCTTAGAGATGCCTATAAGAGAAAAAACGCACAAATGGTAGCAAGAACTATGAAAGACGAAACCAAAGGCTTCTAAAAGGTCATTAAAGTATGCCATTTGACGAACATGAAAGGCAGCTTTCTAAAAGTTCACCTACAACTTTGCATCCAATGAAAGCCTCGGATTGAGGGATTAAAACTCTGCCAATTAAATTCGCTACAACAGACTCCTCGTCAAATAGAAGCGGTTCTCAAAATAGACACCTATAATCGCAAAAATGATCCCACTTAACAGCCATGATATGACGACCAGTATCGCCATCATGCCCCAATGCCCACTAACGCGGATGAGTTTTTAGCCCGTACCAATAGTTATTAAGCCATGTTATAGATCAATAGAAACAGGTTTATTAAAGTTCAGCATCGCTTTTATGCAATAAGAAATTACATCAAGAGCGTTAGAACGTCGATGGGAATGGGGAGTGGGATGGACCATAAGCGTTTCGGCATCAAAAAGCCTTTGAAATTCACCAGGTTGCTTCATATTCAAATCTGGTCTAATTGCAACATGCAACAAAACATTACACGAGCTCTTGCCTCTTAAGCTGCATCATTAGGCATATATCGGCTCAAAATTACCTCTTAACGGGATACCAATTTACTAGCAATTGAGGATACACCTTCATCGCATGTTGCAAAGACACAATCCATTGAAAATGCTCAAGTTTAGAGCTTTCAGAGGGTTTGTTATCAAAGCAAAAATATACACAATCGCTTGGTGCTGTTTGTCTGCATCGTTGATATGCAGCTGGCTTTTCTTTGAAAACTAAAAAGCCTTTTTATAGAAAAGCTTCAACTCTGCTTATGGACTCGAATCGTTGCATCTGCTCAAATCGGTGTTTTAATCCATCATTGAGAAATAGAAACTTTTCGAAAATTGCGGCCACGATATAATGGGCTCTGCAAAAAATAAATACGCTCGGGTTCTTTTAAGGCATAAAAGCGGCTAAAATATTAGGCACTTCAAGCTCCTGCGTACGAATCGCATCAAGATCGGTTTTCTTTACACAACATCATCTAACTATGTGCTAGCATTTTGAAATGCATCTTTGCTATCATTATTAGCTGGAAAAAGGGCGTTCATCAAAGCAATTGTCTGCTTCATAAGGCTGCATAACTTGTGACAACATCCTGCAAACTGATCATCGGTTAGGCTTTGGTCTCTTTTAGGTGGCCTTTCACTTGAAAGAGTATGTTCAAACGGGAAAGCGGAATATCTTTCGCTCTCAAAGCCGAAAAGTATTTGCCGAGTAAAAGTCTGCAATGCTTTTTCCACCGATTTCAAATAGATTTTTGATATGCAACTTTTATATCTTCGAAGAGTAAAGCAAAGGTATGCATCAAATAGACGGTGGGGCTTCCTGATAAAAAAGCCTAACGGCAAGCTGGGGTGTATCCAGTAGTCACCTAGGGAGGTCCAGACAAGAAGCCTTCAAAGCATTTCATTAAAATGAAAATGAAATTTGTTGGGACAACCAAATGATAAATGACAGAGCGTCATGGCAACCGTAAATCACAATTAGCTTAAGATGGTAGAGGAGCTTGTGTCCTTTGCAAAAAAAGATGATGATACTCTCCACCCTCCTTTCTTTCCTTGCATTCTTCACTGCGATCAACTGCGATTTTAGCCATTTATATATCAAGGAACCAAATCAAGGAATATCGTGGAGACCGGGGTCAAATGTGGCCATCAAGTGGACAAATATTGGTGGGGAGCTTCATCCCAACGCATTAATCTCCATTGACATCATGGACGGAGATGCACAGAGTGCCGATCTAATCGCTCATGTTGGAAGTAACATTCCAGCAAGCGCCAACGAGTACAACTGGATTGTCCCGGTAAACATGGAACAGCGATCGGACTATTTCGTCAGAATGTCATCCACCGATCCATCTGGTGTTTCGTATTTCTATTCCGGACGGTATTCTGTTGCTGGAGAAGCTATGGGAGCTACATTGGTTTCACAGCCATGGGAGCATGAAATTAGTTCCACTGCCAAGCCAAAACCCACAAATGTGGTAGTTCCAACAACCGCCCATGATGCAAGTACTGCGCACGTAACTGAGACTGTAGAAGATAAGACCACCTCATTGATGCCCACAAGGACCTCAAACGTTATTTCTACTGCAGCTAGTTCGATTATTTCCGAAAAAGAGACGATGGCCACTTCATCTGTCAAGCCTCAATCCAGTACTCAAAGGTCAGAATCGACGACTAGCAGTGAAGAGGACAAATCATCTGCCAATTTACCTGTTCTTTCATCGTGGGTGCTTATTTCTAGCGCCACCATTTTTTTGAGCGTGTTTCTTATTGGAGTAGCTGTGTGAAATATTGATGCTAATAAACTTGCCATAGAGAATAGTTTACAATGGCACGCGATATTTAAAATTTTGGCCATCTTTAATAGGAGGAGGGAGGGCGAGGGAGGGGGTTTGTAAAATTTAAATGCAGCTGCGTGTATTTTTTAGTTGCCTTATTTTTATCTTTTAAACATGCAGCATGACACTGTCATTTGGCAAGTGATCGGCAAGAATTTTTGTTCCTTCAAAGTCAGAACACCTGATGATAAGAAACATTTTTGCAAAAACGAATACAATCTTACCGGGCTTTGTAATCGGCAAGATTGCCCGCTAGCCAACTCCAGGTATGCAACTGTGAGGAACGTAAAAGGAAAATGTGTGCTAATGATGAAAACCATTGAACGTTCCCATATGCCATTGAATCTTTGGGAGAAGATTTCTCTTTCCGACAATGCGGAAGAGGCCGATCGAGAGGTTCGTTATAACAAGGTTTATTATTTTGTAGATCGATGCAAAGCTTCTCTATTGGCCCAATGCTCTTATTGAAAAGTGCAAGAAAAGGTATGCTCGGCTCAGGCAAGTTATCAAGCAGATGCGCAGGATCGCTTCAAAAAAGCCCGAGCAGAAAGCCATTATCACCATTCACTCTCAAAAGATCGAACGTAGAGAAAAACGGCGAGAAGTAAAAGCAGAAGCTGCTGCACGCCTCGAAAAATCAATTGAAAAGGAACTTCTTGACAGATTAGAGATTGGCGTTTATGGCGACATGTACAATATTGTGCCGTCTGTCTTTGAAAAAGTGATAGAAAATACGGTTGCAGATGCAGACCAAATGCAAGAAGATGAGGAAATCGAGTATGAGGAAGACGAAGAAGAAGAACAGGAAGAAGAAGAGGAAGAGACGTTTGAAAGGGATGATGAGCTCCTTCAATATAGCGATGACAATCTCAACATGGAGTGTGAGGATCAAGAGATTGAAGAGTCTGATTTGACTGTGCTTTTTCCAAGGAAACAACAAAAGTTGGCTGCACCGGTTGTTCATATCGAGTATGAGAGACATGAGGACCTGGAGCAAGATGAGAAAAATAGGGAAAAAATACCGCTATCTTCGGGAAAATCCAAAAATAAATCCTAATTTAAGAAAGGAAATTAATTTTTTTATTTTCCAGGCCATCCATACACATGTCCTCTGCTAGAAATGCCAAGGTAGCTGCTGCATTTTTTATGCGCTAGACTGCCCTCGCATATGCGCGTCTTTGGCATCATGTAGATTGCACTGGGAGGATTTTGGGTAGATTGGCTACCCAAATTTCGCATGTCTTGCAAGGAAAACACAAGCCCATTTACCATCCCGCTGTTGACTGCGGCGACTATGTAGTTGTCACCAATGCCCGTTCTGTTGCTCTTACAGGCGAAAAGAGCATAAATAACTCATATGTTTACTATACTGGATTTCCCGGCGGCCAAAAGTTCATGCCAATCAAGCGATTGAGGGATCTCAATCCTCAGGAAGTTATTCGGCATGCTGTATATGGTATGTTGCCCAGGAACAAAACACGGCATGAGCGGATGAGGCGGCTAAAGATATTTCCAGGCCCCATTCACCCATACGAGTCAAATATCTTTAAATCATACCTCTCTGCCCCTATTCCACCAGTCGCGTCGATCAGGCCAAAAGGACTAATAGACGAAGATAATGGCGAAAAGAAGAAGTGACATTAATAAACGTAGATTTCTACTTTTATGGAAAAAACGAGTGGATTTCTACTTTTATGCTGAAGATATATTTTTGCTTTTACGGGGGCTAGTCAGCATGCTTCATATTTTCTATCAAGGGAGCCACCTTATCACCGAGTTTTTGCTTTTTTGCCACTGTGAGATATAMATCTTCACTCAGCGGAGCTATGGTATCACTCAAGTGACAACTAGTGCAATCCTCTGGGCGCCACTGGTCCATCCAATTGGCACAATCATATTGGGGCTTCCCAAGCTTTTCATTGACCAAATTATGTATTTCACAAAGCCAAGCCCCAAATTTTTCCATAGACTCAGTCTAAATATTAGTATTGTCGTCAAAACGTAGGTAAAAATATAGCCATGGCAAAGGAATATGGAAATAAACAAATAAACAAAGCAGTAATCGGTGTGAAAGCGGAAATGGAAAGGTACCTCTG
>NW_013546728.1:0-16808 GCF_000760515.2 Mitosporidium daphniae
CTACGCCATCCTCCCCATCGAGTTCTACTGAACAGATTCCTTTGCCATCTACTTCGATTCCTTTGCCATCTACTTCGATTCCTTTACCATCTACTTCGATTCCCTTACCATCTACTTTGATTCCTTTGAATTCCGAGTTAGAAGTGAGGCTTTTTTTTGACTTGTATGCCGATACTTATGCTCTTCATCGTTTTGTAAAAAGTGAAGCTATCACATGCTCGTCTTTAGTCGATTTTCCCACATTTTCATTCACACCGACGCCAGCATTGCCATCATCAGCATCTATTTCTAGTCCGATCTCATCGCCACCTTCGCACCATGTTTTCCCAAAAGGACCAGTGCCAGGACGCAAAGCTTCACTTCCAATCACTCTTTCTTCATTTAATTTTGGGTATGAGCCCGTTACTGCTAAGGCTGCTCACGCTGCACACTATAAGCTCGCTGCCCCAGTGCCATCGAGAAAGCTTTCATTGTCATTGAGCACCAATTATGGGCTGTTTAATTCCAGCCGGTATCCATTCAAATATATGGAGTTGAAGCCTCGTGTTGTTAGCCCACCGCTTTCGACAAGATTGGCAGAGGGAAGCCCCCTGATGAATTCAAATGATAATGCTACATCAAAAAATCCGTTTCCCTCTTCATATCCCACAGGTACAGCATATAATCCGCCATGTCCGGATCCCTCTGGAAATATATTCAACTCAAATATGAATGCCCATCAAGACGGCACTAGTTGTAAAGTAAATTGCCCTTCAGAGGATGTTGACCTTGAGCCGTCCTCAATTGAGAATACTGCGAATCCTTTCACTCCAGCACCAGTCTCCACGCCTCAACCTGATTCGATTTCCCTGGAAAATCCAACACAAAATATAAATGGTCCTATTGACATAGGACCATTTTCGACCAGCGAAACCCCTGTAAATTGCGGTACAGATAGTATCGATGAAAATTCATCCGAGTTGCATAAAACGCCCCGTATTGCAAGTGATGATTGCCTACAAAAGGTTATAGACGTCGCACAAGGCTCCAACTCGCATGATACATGCCAACGTTTTCCCGCTGATTCGATAAATAATTGATCCAGCGCCAATACCGAAATGCTTGGTCAATCGGCTATTTGCTATCCGTGGAAGCTTGTCCGCGCGCAATGAGCGAGCATTGTTGTTGAACTTTATT
Source organism: Mitosporidium daphniae (assembly GCF_000760515.2). Lineage (NCBI taxonomy): Eukaryota > Fungi > Microsporidia > Mitosporidium > Mitosporidium daphniae. Next base: position 1,177 of record NW_013546728.1, read on the forward strand.
AATACAATCAAATTGCAGGATCATCACAACTACTATTGTCATCATTATTAACATCATCATCATCATCGTCATTATCATTGTCGAAATCATGGGGATGAAAGGTGGGCATTTTGTTTTCCCCATCGATCCAGGGCTCCCCGGCACTCAGTAATCTGGGCCGCTAATGTAGTTGCTTTTGCATGCATCTGCTGCAGTTCGAACAAGAGAAAATGCCGTTCTTGCATGGAGACATAATACTGGGCCAGCAGTCGCTTGTCGAGGTCGTTAATATCTTCACTGTTATAACTTACTTGCAATAAACTCAAATTTCTGCCATTACTAGCACAATCACCATCTTTTTCGTCAAACTGGCCCTCGGCCGTTTCATGATTAGCCCTTACAGTAAAAAGAGGCATGCCATCAAAAACAGATTCCAACCAAGTGCCAATTTCCTGGAGTTTCTGTGGTGATAGTTCTGATGGAATACTTGATGATGGCGCCTCAAATGAAATAGAGGATACAGCATCGTTACTTGCAGGATAAGATACTGAGATAGGGTCCATTGGGGCTAGCGGCGATGACGAGGCGGGTGCTTTTGAAGAGCTATCGGCGAAATTTTTTTTTGTTGCCGATTTTTTTGAACCAGATTTGGATGTCGATGTTGAGGGTAAAGGCAAAGGTTGTTGGTGGTGGTGGTTTCTTATGTGCTTTTGCATCGCATCTGCCCTGGGAAATCTTTTAGGACATTTCGGACAAGAAAATGGCTTTTCCCCTGTGTGTCCACGCATATGGCTGATCAGGGCATTTCTGGAAGAATGTGGAATGCTTTTCCTAGGACATCCCTCCCATTCGCATGCCCAGGGAGTTACATCTGCTTTTGCACCGGTGCTTCTTTGGACATGATCCTCAGAAATATGGGTCACCAATTCCTTCAAATCTGAGAGCTGGATGCCGCACAAGTTCCATTGGCATACGGGGACAGGATCTGTTTCGAGATCATCTTCTTTGCTTATCTCTGTATTAATGATGGATTGGCGGTGGGATTCCGAAAGGGTTGCTAACTCACCCAGCGCGTCGAGTTCATCCCATTCATAATCTTCCTCCCCAGAGAGGGGCCCGTCCGACGAATTGAGGCCCTGAAATTCTTCTTTCAGGCGAGTGGATATAAACGATGCCGGCGACGATGATGCCATATCAGGGAAAGAAGAAAACGAGGAATGCAAAAAGTTGTGTTTAAATGTTGTGACCAAATTTTATTAATTTTCCTTGACTTTGATAGAGAAACTGGGGGGCCATGAATGAAGGAGATATTTTTGAAGAAGCGCTCCTCGCAGATTCCATGGCCATCTCCGATGCATATAAGGATGGCTATTCTGCGGGACACCAGGAAAAGAGCCAGGATTTGTTTAGGCAAGGATTTGATGCTGGATTTCAAATGTCCACGCAGCTGGCCAATTTGGCGAGCGACATTCTAAATTGCCCCAACGACGCCAAGTTACGGGGGAACGCACTGTCCATTGCTATGCTACTTTCAAAATTGGAGCTTGAAAATTCGGATGAAAGCGCCCTTCTTCTTGAGAAAATTCTGGTGAAATACAAGCTATTCAAGGCCAACAGCAGGAGCAAAGGCCTATTTAATTTATAAATTTAGAAAATAAAAATTATTTCGTCACCACTAGGGTTGGGGCTTGCAAAGATACTGATACTCAAGTTTAACCCACAAGATCATCGACATAAATTTTAATTCTATACCATGAACAGCATTGAAAGGAAACAACATGTGCTATGCTACAAAATCGCCTTTTTGGTTTTGGGAATTGGAATCATATTCCACTTGATATTGTACAATTCGATCTCTGACATTTATTGCAACGAATCTCCGATTGCCTCAAGCATTTCCACTATCCCAAGGTGGAATATACCTGCACCCTCCACCCGTGTTGTGATTTTCTTAGTGGATTGCCTTAGGGCTGAACAGCTTTTCTCATTTACAGGAGAAAATGGAACCTTTTTGGCACCTTTTATAGCGGAGCAGTCGCTTCGGGAAGGCACGTGGGGGCTCGTATCCAGGCCTATGAACAAGTTTGATGACACGAACACCATGTTTACGGGCATTCAACCCACTGGAGAAATAAAGGGCACCATTCCGGTGGATTCTGTATTCAATCAAAGTTCCAGGTCATGGGTTTTTGGCTCGCCCCCAAAACCGCTTGATTTTGTAAAGGATCGGGCCAAAATCTTTTCAGCGTCTTTTGAAATGAATCGAGAGGCCTTGCAGAACGGTATCTATATTTTTGATATTAAATCATACACGTAGATGGACGGCTACTTGATGAGTGGATATTTCACCGCTTTGAACGGTATATTACCCAGGAAATGGGAAGTGATCAATTGAAACAGAATTTTGGCGCCGGGGAAATTTTCGTGTTCCACCTTTCAGGTCTTAAAATGACCAGCCGTCTTCATGGGGAAGATTCAAAAGAGTTTGTGTGCACCATTTTTACTTTAGACTTTTCGAGAACATTGCGTATTTGGACACGCAACTTCGGAAAGTTACGCTGAAATTTGCCAAACTATTTGCAAATGATAATCGATCAACGTTCATACTCACCTCTGCTGGAAATGGGGCCTATAAAGCGTCAGATGACCCTCAAATCCCATTTGTTGCATGGGGAGATGGAATTAACAAACCAGTTCTTCTTCCTAATCTATCTGCTACCGGTAGTAACAAGGGCATGGATGTGTTGCTCAAGTCTGTTCAAAAGCAAGATATTGACCAGGTTGATGTTGCCTCTTTAGTCTCCTTTCTGTTGGGCATACCGATTCCAGTAAATTCAATCGGCCGTCTTCCAGTAAAATTTATCAACTTCAAGAAGCCAGCAGATAAGTTGCAGGCCCTTTTCATTAATGCCAAGCAGTTGTTTAATCAATTTTCACAATTGGAGCAAATTGTGTCTGCGAATCATGTCTTTTTCAAACCATATTCCTTTTCGGCAATCAATGGATCAAAAATCGCAAATATCTCCGAATTTTGTGGAAAAAGCGTCTATGATTCATTAAATGGCCAGGATGAGTTTACGGAGGATGAGATGCAATCTTTATTTGCACAGCTTCTTGACGGCTTAAAATATTTGTACACTTACGAATGGCAGCACTTGAGGATTGTGATTTTCCTTGGATATTTGGGATGGATTTTCTTTTCTCTGATACACATTATGTGGCTTTCAAGCACCTATTCCAATGAAAAGACACGACTCGAGCACCCTTCATATAGAAACTGTGCAAAGCCTTTGATGGCTTGCATGGGAATCACCATCATTTATTTCCTATTGAAGCGTTTCCCGGTCTCGTATTACTTTTATTACTTTTTTGCACTTGGATTTTGGATTTTTAACTTTTCAAATTACAAATATGCCATGGCATCGATTTCTCCATTTGTTAATTACGACAACATGCTTAAGCTGTTTTTAGTTTTGCTCTTTCAATTGGGAATTGTACTGGCATATTATGAGCGATGGGTTCTTTCCGTCATGTTGGTTGGATTGACGTTTTTATACTCGAATCCGTTTTATTTCATGCAAATAGATCCAATATACCACACGCCTTCCGATTTTGACGCCAAATATCTTATCAATCGGTCAAATATTTCAAGCAAGCGCATCAGGCTGATTTTTCTTTCCAAGTTTTGGATTGTATGCTCAATTCTATTTTCGATCTTCCCGATCTTACAGGTTGATGCCCAAATCAACTTTTTCTTGTATTATTCGGGATTATTATCGGTGCTTATTATTTCTGTCTGTCTTATTTTGTACATATCTTCCAGAAACAGATCGATTGCTTGGAGCAGATATGCAAATCGGTTTTTCCTTTTTATGGTATGTTTATTAAAAGCTTTATGGTGTAAGATTGGGCTTGTCATGTGCGTGGGCTGGCTAGTGAAGTCAGATAATGACCAGTATGCCAGCCATGGCTGGTATCCAAGCGGCGGCACATACTTTGACGTTGACAAATATTTTACCATGCCCAAACTGACGGGGATCAATCGATTTTTAGGCTGGGCTCTTTTCAGTACTCAATTTCAATTTAATGGCTGTAGTAATACCCCCCATATCTGCCATCATCTTTGTTGCGGCCATGAAGAATAATGTGGTCAAAAGGAGCCCTTTTCGGCTACGAGCGGCATCCAATTTCTATTCTAGCTCTCGATTTATCCCCACTTCTTTTAAGAGCTCTTTCTTGTCGCTGTCTTCAAACTTGCTCCTGATGGTGCTTGTGCTGTTTGTGGGCCTATTTTTTCCATTTGCCGTTTTGTCTTTGGGGTATTTTTGCGCTTTCATCTTGTAGGGCCGAAGTGCTGTTTTATATAGTTTTAGCGGCGACGCTGTTTTTGTGGATCTTTATCGAAGGAGTAATACGCAGCTTGGAGGACATGCAAAGCACATCGCCCTCAGAGGTTCTCGGATGGAATGACCTTCGACTGGCATGCATGTACATATTTTTTCAGCACCTCGCCATTTTCGGCGTCGATAGCATTTCCAATCTATCCTCGTTTTCACTTCCTGCCTCTTATCGCCTCGCCACGGGTAGCGATTCGTTATTTGTGACAAGATTTCTTTTCCTCGTCAAGGAAGCTATTCCTGTGATCTTGGTATCGATTGCACTTATTGCATTGGAACGCGCTACCAAGCGACGCTCGTTTCTGATTTTAATAGTTTCAGGAATGGTGACCGACTTTGTCAATATGGTCTTCTTTTTCATGGCCATGAGTGCAGACTCTTGGCTTACTCCCGTCGCAGGAATATACCGCCACTCATTCAGCGTTGGATCGGCCATTGTCTCTGTGTTTTTCTATTTGCTTTTTTGGCTCCTCTATGAAGAGTCCGAGATTGTGAAAGGCTCTACCGCTTCAATCATAGATAATGGCCGGCTCAGAAGGGAAAAATATCAGATGCCCTCTGAAGAGTTTGAATTCTAGCCTTTAACCAATCTTTGGGTGCCTGTTGGATGAGATGAGATGCCGGTTCAAGCAGGGAGAGAACCATGTCTTTCCTTCAGCCATTATAGAGATTCTGCCCTATCGTCTGACATTTAAGAGCCTTTTAACAAGCTCTACATGGGGGCTCGGCTTTTATTGTTGCCATTAAATTGGATTTTGTTAACCGCTATGTATGTACCCCGTAAATTTATTTGTAAATCAGAAACTGCGGATGGTTTTGCAGTTTTGGTATGTGATCGCCCGAATTTGGGGCAATCATCACGTCTTCTTGATAGGTGATTACGACATTTTGATTCTCATTTTTCTCGGTTTCTTGGGGTTGCGGTGTCGTAAACACTGGATGCGCCTTTTTACCTTTGAACCTTGCGTATCTAAGGGAATGATGTCAGTTTGAGAGGTCGATTAGAAATTAAATGGGAACATTTGAAATACTAACCCTTGTTGGAACTTGCGAATCTCTCCCAGAGACAATGATGAGCAATACGATTCAATGGCGCGCGATACCTTTCCCAATATGATAGCTGGATCAGCATGAGCATTATCAAAGGCACCGTCGCCGGTGTTTTCATATTTAAACACACCACCATCGCAAAGCTCAAACATAAGCGATTCCAGGTCTGCAGGCGTAAACCAATTCGTTTTATCAGCAATAAGAGTGCAAATTTGTTCAAATAAGTGCACGTCGATGCTCACTCTCCGAGCGAGAAGCAATGCGATGATCTAGGAAAATAAACCCACATCAAAAGCGGTACATCTAATCTCTCCCTTCTATTGGGAAGTCCACAGAAAAGATGCCTATCTATTCGCCCAGGTCGAACGATTGCAGAGTCAATCATTTYGGGGTGACTATGCTGGTCGGAAATATGGTCGTACCTTGAGGCAGCAAGAATAAAAAGATTGGAAAGCGCTCCTTCAACGCCATCCATTTCCGTCAGAAACTGATTCACAACTCGGTCTGTGACTTCGGAAATTCCAGCGCCACTATATGAGAAAATGTAAACAATACCGTCTGGGAACAATCGATTCAAACTCGTCAAAGAAGATGATGGTAGGGGCGTTTTCTCTGGCCCGTTTGAAAAGATCTCTGATGGCTTGTTCTGACTCTCCAATATACTTTCCAAGAAGTTCAGGTCCTTTGATGTAGATAAAGTGGACCTCAAGCGATTTGACATTGTGCCTAATGGCTCTTGCAATTAATGTCTTCCCACATCCTGGAAACCCGTAGAGCAATACACCGGTGGGGAGTTTTAATGGAAGATTTCTGTAGAAGAAGGGAAGAGTTAGGGGGCGAAGTACAATCGACCTGAGAACAGCAACAATTTCATCAAGACCACCAATTGCGGACCATTCCACAAGCTTCATGTTTCCACCATCGCCGGCCGAAGTAGTTGGATGATCGAAAGCATGTGGGTCGCTGAGTGTATCTGTATGCCCCCGAAGAGAAAGCCTTGTGGAGAGTAGAGACACAATGGAGATTTCTCCACAACGGGGGAGCGAACAAAGGAGTAGCGAAAAGTCTTTCAGCGAGATTCCTCGCAATATCTTTGAACAGACAGAGATGTTTTCCCGTGCAAGACGACCATATACACAAAGCGCATGTGATACTTCCGCTTCCGACATAGATTCCATACAAAAAATGGCGAGAAATGCGCTTTTTGAAAGCAGGGGAAACGGCTTAGCTCTACAAGTACAGATGGTGATCAGATTTTTCAGTCCCAAATAATAACAAAATTTTTGTGCTGCAAATCTTACGAAAGGCTGCGACTCCTAAAATAAGCAAGCCTACAAACTACCATTTCGGTCTCTCCAGAAAAAAATACATCCACATTATCAATTAGGATCAGTGATGGGGAATGAAAGAGTGCGTCTTTATAAAGGCGGATCACTTTCTTCCAACAATGTCCAAAGCCTCCATCAAGTAAAGCAGCGCGCATATCAAAATACAAGCAATCTACGTAAAAACAGGTGTATGTTTACATATGCGATCTCTGGAGCCGTAGAGCTTCTTGTCAATGGTTTTCAAAAGTGTGCTTTTACCGCTAGAGGGCGCACCTTGGATCAAATAGGCTCGTCCTTGGCGATCTCCGGGTAAGGATGATACTGATGATGCAAACTGGGAAATGGAGGTCACCAATTTTCGGAATAGATCATTTTCGACAAAATGAAGCGGATCGTTTTCGATAGCATCCGCTTCAGCGGGCACAATAGAAGGTTCTATACAGAATCCAGCTGCAAAAGGCGGTGTAGATATCGCGTTATGGCCAAGAATTAGATCGAAAAGCAGAGATTGCGAAAGCGAGTAGATTCTAGTGACCTCGGGATGCGAGATTAAGCTTCTGATGGACATTTTCATGCCAGACGAGTGAAAAATGTGATACATTTCATTTTTTGGATTAATTGAGAAGTATATTTCTGCAGGTACTCGCTTCAGAAGGTTCAATACCCCTTTGCTGTTGTGATACCCGGAGAAATCTATCTCAGCATAAAAACAGACCTGGTTGTGTTGGCGCGTATTTATGTGATCTAGGTCATCTACAAAGTCCTCTCTCTTTAACACAATAATAGATTGTGAATCACTAGGAAGTGGTTCATATGTGATACGCTGAAAATTTCTGAGATTGAGACTTTGTGCTGCCTGTGGGGATAAATAGAAAATAGGACTGCAGGGCCTTGTTTGTAACTCTACATGGGCTCTATTGAGATAGAAAAATGCAGAGGGACTGGGTTTCTCGTCCGTTGACAGGCCAATAAGCGAAATCCATCCAGGAGAAAGAGTCTCATAAGACAAACCATCAGAGAAAGAATCAGCGTGGAAAAAAATCTCAAAAGAGAAGCAATCGCTGTTAAATGAAGGGAGGACACGGCCATTGCCTTTATTGAGGCAACCGTTCGTTATGGGCGGAGAAACGATAATCTCTGTTCCCAATCCGATCCTCATAATTGGCGATGGGAGCGGGGTCGCTTGATCGATGCCAAATCCAATTCGCTTCTCATCCACAAAAATAAACATCTTCGGGAGATACTCTGTAGAAATGGCCTTGATTTGCGTCAGAAACTCGTTCTCGATCCTTGACGCATATTGGTTCTACCATATGAAGAAATGGAAATACAAAAAGCTGCCAGTCAAGAGTACTCAGCGGCACAATAGATATTTCTTGGTTAGCAATGGGGATTGTCGATGGGTCGAGAGGCTGAATAATAACGCTTCTTTGAGAGTCGTCATCGGGAATCTATGTATAACAAAGGCTTTGTAACCTCCAGCAGCTTAATTGCCCTAGGGTCAATGCCAATAATGGCTATGTCATCCATTTGTCCCGAGATCGCCACAGGCATTGGTCCTCCAACGGAAAGCGAGGATGTGCCATTCCCATCCCAAAAGAAAAGTGCCTTGCGGCCGCAGGCAGGAAAGATTGCTGCGATGGGCGTTATTTCCTAGAATAAGGACGAAGAGCTACTGCTCTATCTGCGGGAATTCTAATGGAATTGCTCATGGCGATAAACCAAATGCCAGCCGACGGCGACCGCCATGGCCGCCACGTACATTGGTAGTGGTGGGTCATTCTGATTGGAGATACTAACCGTTTGAAGGTTGTAAAATTTATGGCCAAATTTAATGAGCACCATTGGCCCAATGGAGGGAGGCTGTGGATTTACACTSAACACTGGAGATTTGCATAACATCACGGGAATCAACCAAACCTCGCCCCAAATTTTGTAATGGAGGAGATCGCCGCCGTCGCTAGTAGGCGCCCGCTCGCCACAGATGCCTCCGGATTCCCCAATCGCAGGTATAAATCTGAAGGGATTTACAAGTCGGATGAGGATCAACTAGACGAGCAGGTTTCGAGTGACGAGCAATCAGAAGAAAAGGAAAATGGAAATCGCGAGTATGGACAATATGATGGAGAATGGGGCACGTCGTCTTCACCTCCTTCGTCTTCTTCACCATCTTCCGCTTCCTCTACGATCTCTGGACAATCTGCAATTAGGATTATCAAGTTCAAAATCCCTGGTCACGAGGAAAGCGATATACCAACCTATGGCGATGTCGATGTAAATGTCGATATTATTTCTGAGGTATCTTCTGAGCCCGATGGCATGGGCGCCGCTTCTTCCATCAAAAGGCCTAAACGGAAAGCCCCGCCGCCTCCACTTTTGACGGCACGAAAGGCACAGCATTTGAGTGCCTCTTCGAAACCATCTATCATGAAGGGTCGTCAAATTACGGCTAAGGTGACTTCTCCTGCTTCTACCATTAAGCCGTCAATGGGGACCAAGGTAGCTTCTATGATCCCCTCAACCATCAAGGCAGTTTCCACAGCATCCAGGACGACTACACAATCGAATTCAAAAACATCCACACCTGCCTCAAAGCCATCTGCAGCCGGGTCAAAAGGTGCCCCGCGTATCCAGGATTTGCCCGGTTATATTTCAGACATGCGAGCATTCGTGCAGGAGATGCGATCAATTCGCCTGCGGCCTTGGCTTAGAGCCCAGGCTGATCTCCATGGAATTGGATCTGATCCTACGGCAGAAATTTCGATCGGAACAGTGCCTGTATCTTCGGCATCGATTTCCGTCCCTGTATGGATACGATGCGACGGCGGCACATCATCTGCTCGTAGGCGACAAAATCGCCGTCAAAGTACAATTGTGGCTCCGCAAATCAATGGTACGACAGCCGCTGAGGGTGATGCGGTGATTAAGCTTCTCTCATCGTTATTAAAGCGGATTCCGGCCGCTGCAGATGAAGGGTACCTCTGCGAGGTGCCTCGCTGCGCAAAGGTATTTCATGAAAAGGAAAAGTATCGAAGGCACCTACATAACCACGTCCGAACCATCAAGCACCAACAGGCACGGAATTCTGCCCCAGCATCATCCCATGCCTTTTCTGCTGAACATGAGGAGGAGGACGATGATGATGAGGACAACATTCCTCTGATTTCCCCGCCGTCAGTCGACAGCCGTACGGCATGGGCTGTCCGGCTATATCCATTGCAAGTCGAAGCGACTCGTCACAGCTAATAAATCTAAGAGCCGAACAGGTTCCAGTGCTAATTACCGGGTTTTGGTGGAAAAACTTGAATGTGCCAAATTTAGTTTTTAATTCGACCATGTCTGCGGCCAGCCTAACTGTCATGCCGCTCGGAGCGGGGAATGAGGTGGGACGCTCTGCCATCTTGCTCTCGTTCCGGGGCAAAAATGTGCTGCTGGACTGCGGCATTCATCCCGCCCATTCAGGCATAGCATCGTTGCCCTTTTTTGATGCCATCGACCCCACTTCCATCGACCTCATCCTGATTACACAGTAGCCTTTGATGATGGTAATTCTAGTTTCCACTTGGACCATATTGCGTCGTTGCCGTACTTTATGCAACGCACATCTTTCCGTGGCAAGGTCTACATGACACACCCGACAAAGGCAATCTACAAATGGCTGTTGCTGGACTTGATACGTCTAGCAGCAACTCCTGCAGAGTTGCTTTTTGACGAGCGTGATCTACAAGCATCTTACGAGCGTATTATCGCCGTTGACTATCACCAGGAGATTGATGTTTGCGGGGACGGCTCCATCCGCTTTACACCATACCATGCGGGCCACGTGCTGGGCGCAGCTATGTTCGTAATCGAAATTACAGGTATCACAACTTCCTAATTACCGATAGGTAGGAAAAATGGTTTTATTTCTTAGGTGAGACAACACATTTTAGTTTACACATCCAGGGCTACGAATTCTGTACACAGGTGACTACTCGCGGGAGCAAGATCGGCATTTGCGGGCCGCTGAGCGGCCACCGGGTCCCGCACCGGACGTCATGATTTGCGAGGCAACTTATGGTGTGCAAGCGCACGAGCCACAGGCAGAACGCGAGCGGCGCTTTACCAGCCGGGTACATGAGATCGTGCAGCGTGGCGGTCGCTGTCTCTTACCAGTCTTTGCACTAGGCAAGGCGCATGAGCTGCTACTGATTTTGGACGAGTACTGGGAAAAACACCCAGAACTTCGCTCAGTTCCCATCTACTATGCCTCTTCACTCACCAAGAAATGCCTGACAATATACTCCACTTATCTTCACATGATGGGCACAGGCTCAGACGGTGCATCTGCATCAATCACCTCTTCAAATATATTTCGCCACGTGACAAGCCTACGAGGAGCTGCTGCAGGACAGGCTGCCTCACTTCCAGGACCGTGCGTGGTGATGGCCTCTCCAGGAATGTTGCAAAGCGGGCTTTCGCGCGATTTATTAGAGGCATGGTGCGGCGACGCCCGAAACGGGCTTATCTTGACAGGGTATTCTGWGGAGGGCACGCTCGCAAAATCTCTGCTTCAAGGTGAACCAACCGAGATTTCCTCCCTTTCCACTAAAAGGGCGTTGCCCTTCCGAATGGCTGTAGAGAGTATCTCATTCAGCGCGCACGTAGATTTCATCCAAAACGCACACTTTATTGAGGAGCTGTCTCCAAGGCATCTAGTGCTTGTGCATGGCGAATATAATGAAATGATGCGGCTTAGAAATGCCTTACAGCACAAGTATGATGCCGAAGCTGAGCACAAAAGTGGCGACATAGCGGCTTCCGCCGCTACTACGGTGCACACACCGAGAAACTGTGAGGCATTAGAAATTGCCTTTGGTGAGCGGCGCGTAGCTCGCGTTGCAGGCTCCCTTGCGGCGGCCCTGCATGCCGCTGGCGTTGCAGATGTTGCCAGCAACGGGGAGGATATTGCAAATGCAACGCCTACATCCCCTAAACCAATGTCTCTTCCGTCCGTCGATGCCGTGGCCTTGCTGGATCGCGGATGGGAATTGACGATTGCAGCACCGGAGGATCTTGCGGCGCATAGCTCTGGAATGCTGCGACAGGGCTCTGCTAGTGGCGCGGTAAGAGTCACATCTTCAGCACCTTGGGCGTTAGTTCACGAGCAGGTACTCGTTAACTTTTCCTTTTTGCAGGTAGTTCAGCTGGTGGGTGCCGCCAATGTCCGGTCTTCTACGGTCGATGGGATGCTTTCTTTGCTTCAGGGCGAAATTACTCTTGTCGCAGAGGACGGTGGGCTTTCGCTTCTCGTGAGCTGGCGCTCTTCTTCACCACTTGTTGAAATGATGGCCGATGCTCTTGTTGCAATGCTCACAGCTGTGGAGGGCACTCCAGCGTCAATTTCTACTTGTTGCAGCGCCACTAAAAAGGATCACATTCACGGCTCCGAAAAGGGCCATACTGACCATGATCATGGCCCAGATGCAGGTTGCTACCGCACTTCTGATGCCATTGGAGAGCTACTCGCAAACTATTATGAAGAAGTGCAGCGAGTCTCTGATGGCTGGGAAATCATTGTCGCAGAGAAGCAGGAGAAGGCGCCGTACCACCTGCGAATCACATCTGGCACTCAGTCCCCCATAGTGGTAGGCTTTATCTTCCAATCAGCATAGGAAATCGACGGACCCGACTCTCGCACTGTGTCGCAAATTCGGCGCATCGTCGCATTACATCTGCTTGCCGTACCAAATCCTTGACAATACCTACGTGAAAGGCCGTTGCTGCAATAAACTTTCACCCCTATTTAACGGCAAACCATAAGCCATTGACTTTGATAGTTTATGGGAACATGAAGCATCGCATATATGTTCAAATATTTAAATGCTCATATCCATGTCTACATATCAGAAACGACGAGCGAGCGCAATAGCTGCAGAGACGCCCGCGGCAATCAACGGAAATGCCACTTTGTAGATCGGCGAACTACGCGCGCCATGCTCCAAAGCCGCATCCAAATGTTCCAGCTCTTCATCACGACACTTTGCAATGGAAGTAGCAAGTTTATGAGTCTCCGCCGCACCAAGAACGGAGTGCTCTTTTCTGTAGCCATTATATTCTGAATTGGATGCTGACCCGATGTCTGTTTGGGTGGATGAAAGTTTTTGACAGTCTAAATTGGAATACTGATCCTGGAGGTCGGTTTGTGAGGCATCATGATTAGTCGTACCATGTTCTTTGCGAAGACCATCAAGAAGCTCGCGTAGTTGCATGCTATAATGATTTCCGACGACCGTCTCCACGGCTTCAGTGCATGCCATGGCTGTGGAGCGGCCTGCGAATGCTGTAGCGGCGCCTAGCAGCCAGCCGCCTGCATTGCAGAGTGGCTGTAAAATCGTGGGTCGCGCCCCATATCCTTTAACAAGGTCTTCAAACAGCACAAAGTGGCCTTGCTCTTGTTCATACATTTTCTATCGTTGGGAAAGCCAAAGTTACCTGGACGAGAGGGACCGTCTCAGGATCGAGTACCCGTAAAACAGCTAGTTGTCCTTCATATATGCGTCGCGCTGTCAGCTCGCCCGCGTGGTTTACACGCAACATTGACCGCGCAACTGCGAGTGTCGTCATTGGAAGGCTCTCAAGCTGCAAATTATAACTCCAATAGGCTTCAACATTCCACTAACCCTAGTGTGGATCTAAATTAATTCTAAATCCTTATGTCAGAGGACGACCCGGCTGCGCCCGTGGTTTTTCAGTGTGGCGCGTGTAGGCGCGTGTTGGGCGACACACTCTCTTTTGTAGCTTCTGACGAGTCTGCAGGAATAGTTACTCTTGCAAGTAAACCCATCTTTTCACGCTAGGACGGTCACCCCATGTTGCCATCGGATCCGAAATCTTGACGCAATTTGACACTGCAGCTTTTGACTACAGAAGGTAGGCAGGACCCAAATTTGATTTTAGGTAAAATACGGCCACATTCAGTTTTAGGTAACGGTGAGATTTCCACATCGATTATAGGTAATTCTAAAACTCCCTTATTGCCAGGTACTAAATATCGGTTTCTATCTTGCAGCACCTACTCGCTATTGAACTGCAGTTGCGGGGCAGCTTTAGGGCGGCTGTACCATTCCACGCCTAGAAGTTTTGACCATCTTCGGGATTGCTTTTCACTGTCCGTTAGTGCCCTTTCTGCGTACTTTAAAACCCCTTCGTAATAATAGATACCAACTAGGATCTGGGCCGGATTCCCCATCAGCCGATTTTGACCCGTTCTTTACTGTGCCTTCTGCGCTCTTTTTATTGAGCGAGCTACGGAAGGTTGGCGATTTATATCTTTCCTAGGTGCAAAAACATATTGTCGAGATGGAGATGCGCTTTGCGGCAACCGATGGGCCCGCTCCTCTGCGGCCGGCCACCAAGCGGGCGCCAAAAGCTGAACATAACCTTTTCAAACACACATAGCAAGCAAAACGGAAATAAATTATCCATCCTCCGATATGAATGCAATTTATTATTCGTAAACGTTTTGATTTGAAGGCCATCCAAAGGGTAACGTCTAGACGTTATACAAAGCATTCCAGGGTATGCTCTTTATGCGGCGGAAATGCAAACTGCGGTGATGCGGTATGGGATAGTTATATGGGCGAGGGGAACTGCGGCATTTTGATCATTGAGAGCCCAAAGCTGAATTATCCCATCCGTGGTTGTTGTCAAGAAGAGGGCAGAACCAGGTATCCGTTCAATAGCATTTATTCTGCTACCAGCAGTAGAAGAGTTTCTATGCCATTAGCAAAGCTACTTACCTCGGTACATCGGTAAGTGATGCCGTCTTTGCGGGGCGATCTTCGGCCAACGAATAGATGGAGACCAAATTTGGGTGTTCTGCAATCGCAATAGATTCTTCCGAGATGAACTCCATGGCTGTGATTTTTCGTCCAGACGATATGCTAACCGCGCCAAAAGGGCTCTTTTCAGAAATTTTGGATGCGTTGGGATCCGCGTCAGCTTTAGCTTTCTCACTGGATATGTTCGCATTTGTAGCATCCTCGGATTTTGGCAACTCATTGCGCGAGAAATTTGGATCGGATATCGAACTAGATGTTGGCTCGGAATCTGAGCCAACTCCATTGGAGGCCGGAAAGAGCTCGTGGATGTTCACGCGACATTCGAGACCCTTCTGAGCGAGGATAGCGTATTTGGTGCCGAGAGGTGAAAACCTGATTGAGTCTGGATGCATCGGAAGCTTGGTTTTGACAACCCTCTGGCCTTTGATTAAATCAAAGAGGGCGGCTGTGGCTTTTTTACGGCACACAGCCATTAAAATCTTGCCTGAAGGGTGAATAGCAAAGTCTGTGACCGATGCTTTGCCTTTCCCAACTGAGAGCTTTTTTATGAGCTCCGAATCAGCGATAGAGAGCACAGAGATAGTGCCATCCTCGAATGCAACGAACAAAAATTTTTCTTCATGGAGAATGCTCTTGGTCAGCGATACTAGGAAAAACATTGTCTTTGTACCTTCTTGCGCCTGCAAGAGTATGCCAGATTCTTGATATCGCTCCATATTTGTGAGCTTGAGCTCGTCAGCTGTCCCAGAGACCAACATAGATTTTGATGCTGAGAGGGTCAGAATAGGGCCCTCATGTATTTTGAATCCAGCTGCTTTTTTAATGGTATACTAGGATAGAGTATAAATATTTCACCTCACCTCATTGGGTTCTGCTCCTTCTGGCGTTTTGAGAATGTCAAAGACAAATATCAACCGCTCATATGTGCCAACAATTAGCTTTGTCACATGTAGCATTAAAAATGAAATTAAAAAGATAATGAAACAAAAAATGCGACCTGTGTGGATTGAACACACGGCCTTAAGATCTTCAGTCTCACGCTCTCCCAGCTGAGC
>NW_013546727.1:0-16796 GCF_000760515.2 Mitosporidium daphniae
CTCAGCGTCAGAACTACCGCACATGTCTTTTTCGTCAGACTCGCTTGTTGATAAATATCTGGCTGAGTATTCTTCCGAAAGAGGCGATTCTTTCCCATATAAAGATGGTGAAGTTGAGGATATCTTTGGCTCACCCACATCTCATTCTCTTAATGACATTGCCGGTGATTTTGACGCTGAGGACTGGGGCTCACAGGTGAGAAGTCATGCCTTTTAATATTAGTACACTCCGATTGAACCTAGCATGTATCCGAGTTTTCCAGGAAAATTTTCACCGCGGCTCCAGCCCCAGCCAGAGGGGCAGAACGAACATTTTTATGACATAGACATTGACAACTCAAAGGATGACTAGTTTGTATTTCCCCGCCACACATGTTTATGTTATAAATTTAGTCAATTTTACGAATTTATTAAATTTCTTCACCAAATGGCATCCTCATTTTTAATTAAACGATGTTTAAGCAAGGGTACGACGTTTAGATCGCTACTTCCCGATAAAAATTCAATAAATAAACTGGTGGGTTCATGATCATCTAATTTCAGGCGATAGAGGAGAAAATTCTCAAGCTTTGGGATAAAGCGACGGAAGAAGAGCCTGCCCCCAAGGCTCCAGATAAAGTCTTTTTATTGCCGCCACCAAACATCACGGGAAGCCTGCATATTGGGCATGCACTAACTGCATTTATTCAAGTATCTTGAAGCTTTTCCTTTAGGATGCAATTACTCGAGCATGGAAAATGAACGGGAAAACGGTCCTCTGGATTCCTGGCCTTGATCATGCCGGAATATCAACCCAAGTTATCCTGGAGAAAAGGCTATTTTACGAACTTAATGTAAGACCAGCGTGGTGATTTTTTTGTAGAAAAAACGCTGGCAAGTTCCCCGAGCCGAATGGGATTCGTTTGCTAAAAGGTGGGTAGAATCAACTGCCCATTACATCACGACCCAGTTGAAAAGACTGGGCGTATCGCTTGATTGGAAAATGAAATATTATACGCTTGATACGTTCAGATCTGAATTTGTTTCCGAGAGCTTTATAAAACTATACAATCACGGTCTCATATATCGCTCGTCAAAGCTGGTTAATTGGTGCCCGGAGCTCAGATCGACAATTTCTGACATTGAGGTACTTATTTGGAAGCTGATTGCTTAAATAATAGATCGATACCATTCAGGTTCAACCTTTTGGTGTTATTTCTCTGCCTGATAATCGACAGATAAAGGCCGGCATAATGTATAAGATCAAATTTCCCTTTTATGAATCTTGCCATGAAGGAGTTATCATTGGGACAAGTCGTCCAGAGACTTTATTTGGCGATATTGCAGTGGCAATTGGATCTGGTTATCATATAGGAGAGGCGGGCTCTCTTCAAAGGCCAAAATCTATTTTTCATCCAATTTTACGAAAAGAAATTCCTTTGATTCTAGATGATGAAATGATCACCCCAGGTATGGGAACAGGGGCTGTGAAGGTATTTTTGAACCCCCCATTATAGATCACACCAGGACATGATAAGGCCGACTATGCGTTTGCACAAAAACACTTTGGAGTCGAATCTTTACCCCTGTTCATTGACATCTTTGATGACTCTGGCATTATAAAGAGCGGCATAGTAAATGGGACTGCGTTTTGTCATTTTTCTGGCCTTGATAGATGGCAACTCAGAGAAGCGGTACTTTCATATTTGAGAAGCGAAGATCTTTTAGTTGGGGAAGACGGAATTATACAAAATATCCCAATTTGCAGAAAGACTGGTGATGTGATCGAGCCTCGGCTTCTGCCTCAATGGTAAAACA
This sequence comes from Mitosporidium daphniae, assembly GCF_000760515.2. Taxonomy (NCBI): domain Eukaryota; kingdom Fungi; phylum Microsporidia; genus Mitosporidium; species Mitosporidium daphniae. The sequence continues at coordinate 1,798 of NW_013546727.1, forward strand.
AGTATTATATTTTCAGGTTTCTTAAGACAAAGCCACTTGCAGCTGTTGTTTTGGATGCAATCAAGGGGGAAAAGAACACGTTTAAGATTTTCCCTTCGTCATCTTTTGCGATTCTTACCAACTGGCTAAACAACATTGAGGATTGGTGCATCTCTCGCCAACTGTGGTGGGGACACAAAATTCCTCTGTTCTACCCCACTGATGGGGGAGTCCCTCCAATTGCTGCTAAAAGTCTTGAAGAGGCAAAAAAGATTCATCCAGGAGAACTAATAGAGGAGTCCGATGTTTTGGATACTTGGTTTTCTTCTTGTCTTCTTCCTCTGAGCGCTTCAAGTGGCTATTATCCTATCAGTCTTCTTGAGACAGGAGCAGATATACTATTTTTTTGGGTTGCTCGAATGATGCTCCTTTGTACCTTTTTGAGTGGGAAGCTTCCTTTTAATGCAGTTTTGCTACATGGCATGGTGCGTTTTTTGTAGCCTTTATTTAGGTGAGAGACTCTTTTGGCAAAAAAATGTCCAAAACTCTTGGAAATACCGTCGATCCGATGACCATAATCAATGGAGACTCAGATCGAATCGATAGCTATTCCATAAGACCCATCTCTTCATCCAATCCAACGGGAAGCAATTCGACAGATATTGATCCGATTTCCTGGGGATCGGATTCTCTTAGAATGGCATTGTTGAGCTGCAATTTTATGGTTCGATGTTATCGCTTTTGATTTGGGTAGTCTACTGATATTGTGTTCTCCAAAAAATACCTCAATGCTGCTAGAGCGCTTGAAGTTAAAGTTGTCAATTCACTCAAATGGATACTAACTCAAAAAGAGAAGCAGCTAACCTTGGACATTTCTGCTGATAAGATGAACTTGGTAGAAGAATTTGTTTATTTTCGCCTTGGGGCGGCAATGGAAGTCAGCAATCATGCTCTGGCCAATTCATTTAACCTGGAAAAGGGACTTTCAGCGCTAACGGGGTTTTTTATGGACACATTTTGTGGGGCTTTTATAGAAATTGCAAAAGGTCGCCTTTACGATGGAAATTTGTTCCATATTTTGAACATCTTCGCTATTTTTCTCAAGTCCTTTCATCCATATTGCCCGCTATTAACTGAGGCATGTATTCGTTTCTTATTCTAGTTTTGTTGGCAAGTTTTGAAAGAGTGTTATGGAAGTACTCCAATGTTGGAGATTTTCAAAGCCGATGCATTATCAAAGACGACTATTCTCGAAACTGAGATACAGCTTCTCAAAAAACCCGCACCAATGGTGGATGAGGAATTTTCCAGCCTGCTAAATCTTGTTTCTGCAATTAGGATCACAATCGGAAATTTGAGTCCCCTAAAAGCATCCAAAATATGGATTCTTTCGACCGAAAGTCTTGACCTTGGAATCATTAGGTCGATGCTTAATATGGGTGACATTTTTGTGCAAAGCCATATTGATAATGAGAAATTATTAGCAAGGTGTTTTTCGCAATGTGTCCTTTTATCGAAGAAATGTTCCCCATATGCAACGATTGAATTTTACATAGAAACTATGCAAACCGGAAAGCATAAGCCAGATTTTAAGGCAATTCTTAAAAAGCAGGAAAATGAACTGTCTCGTTGTGCTAAGCAGCTGGAATCGTTTAATGGCAAGCAAACAGGGACATCTGATTTGACTCTCCTTAGGGAAAAATTCGACTTTTTAGTGAGGGAGCTGGAAGAGAAGATTAAACGAACAAAAAGAAACATGGATTTATTATGAAAGCCCTATTTACTTTTCGAAAGGAAAGCTGAGAACAAATCACTCTCATCTCTAACCCTAATCACAGACATATTACTTACTTGTCCTCCATTGGACTTTGGAACAAATCTTCAATGATTTTTTTCGGAATTATTATATCTAATGTTTATAAAAAGCACGATACTTTTGAGAATTTCTGGAGATCTTTTCATGAGCAGCCCTCTCGCGGAATCCAGGGAGAACACATTTGCATCCATGGAGAGAGCGACCCACAAGTGATAAAATTTAATGTTGTGTTTAAAGTTAAAACGATAATTTGTTCTTCAACGCTTAATTTTAAACTTTCGCAAAGCACCAGTCTTCAATGTCCCATGCGAAGAAAGGTCGTCAAAGAAAGTGAGAATAAGGTTTTAGACCTTCATTTGAACTGGGTGCGTTGTCTGGAAATATCGTGCCAGTGCATCGCAAAGTCAGATGGGACAGCTATTTAATAATATTTTAATGTCAAGTAGGCGGGATTGTAGCCGCAATTTTTATTTATTGATGCTTTTTTGTCCGAGTTGCGGAAATTTACTGTTGCTCGATAAGGGTTCAACCACGCTGGTTTTTGATTGCAAAACATGCCCATATGTGTATCCAATATTGAAGACGGTTTGCACGATGCATACCATTTATTTTGTAGTTCACCAATAAAATGGAGCTGGAAAGCAAAAGAGTCGATGACATATTGGGCGGTGCGGAGGCCTGGAAAAATGTCGATTCCACAGATATTGTTTGCCGAAAATGCGAACATGGCCGCGCATATTTCATGCAAATACAAATCCGGTCAGCAGACGAGCCAAGCTCGATCTTTTACAAGTGCTGTAATCCATCGTGCTCCTACCAATGGAGAGAGGGCTAATTCCTATTTATTTTTGTATTAAATTTTTTACTGATGCCATTCCCATCTGCGTGCTTGAGCATGCGCGCATTTTGGCGGTGCTATCGATTATCAATATGCTATCGTACTATCAGGTCTTTGCTTTGGTAGGGGTGATTTAATGAGCTTTTGATTTACTGGTGTTTTTGGATGATGAAGAGCGGGAAGATGATTTGCAGGATGAAGAGGAAAGTAGGTCAATGACCCACAAAAATCTATTCCTAAATGAAGAGGGCTGCTGCTTGAAGAATTCCTTCAAAGCAGACCCCAATTCGGGCTCCATTGCAATTGCAGCTGCCAATTGCTCCTTCGGAAGCTGGATGACAATCTGCAACGAAACAGGAATCATTTTCTAAGAAATTATACGTGCCATAGCTACTTTGCAAAGCGTGACAAAGTTTTCCCACAATTCAGGCTTGCCCTGCCAAACTTTTCTTGACACAAGACGTACCATGAACGATACGGCAAAATTGGCCACCTGCCTTTGGTTAAAGCTAGCGCCTGTTGATAAAGAAAGGCCAAGCTATGGCGATATTAAAGGAACAAAACCATACCATATCTAAAACCGTAGAGGGGGGAAGTGTAATTGAGTCGATCAATGACTGAAGCGAAGACAAGACGACTTCTTGTTTGAAAGACTCTTTGAGCTCAAAGAGACACGTTCTTATTGCTAAAATGTAAAGGCAAATGGCACACGTACCCGATACAATAAGCTTGGTGTCGATGGTTGAGTAAAGGTTGTGCAATGTAGTTAGCAATTCCATCGGTGTGACGGATCCTACCGAAAGTGGGTTGAGGATTGCAAGAAGGATGTTCTTGAGCGTTGGGATGCTCTGAATTCCCTCCAGTTCGCTCTCTGCATCCGTAAATTCCTTTCTCCGCAATCTTTCGACGTCCACAATCAAAAGAGGTAGAAATTCCAAAACCAGGTCCTAACAAACGATTACAAGTGAAACGATGGCGAGACACATAGAAAGACAATCAAAAGGGCATAGTACCTTTTCTAAGCCCCCAAGCAACGGCACCATGAACATAGTTCCAAGTTGGTGAGTCTTGATTACCTCCATGATTGCCATGATCAATCGCTTATCAAGTCTGTGTGATATGTTCTGTTTATCTGTGTCAAAAGAAAGGCTATTAACAAGGTAGCCCAAAAAGGGTTCTCCCCCCCTACGATAAACCCTAAGCACATTATTAACCAACTCAATTCTGTTTTGTGAATTGTAAATGTTTAAAATTGTCTGTCTCAAGGGAGACATTTTCCTTCGATGAGTTGAAGCATCCCCCTCAACTTGGTCAACTTGAATTCCCGCATCTTCCCCCTGCCCCTCCCCATCCCTCTCTGCCTTTCCCTCCACACCTCCTTCCTCAATCACATCTTCAGCGAAATAAACACGCCAATTGTCGTAGAAATAGCACAGAAACGACGGATATCGCATACAGAGAGCAAAAAAGAGATCAGACTTGGCCTCAATGGCGCTCCTGGCACATTGGCGGGCAGAAGAATCTTGTTCTTTTTTGACCTCCTCGCCAGGGGCGTGTCCATAATACTTTTCCATTATCGTGGAGTCCAGAGATAGCTCCCGTAGCTGGTTTAAAGCAAAGTCTTTCAAGAGTAACAGGAAGAATTCATTTTTATCCTCCAGTGAAGGCATCAGCTTTTCCAAAATAATGTGAATAGAAAAGTGTCGATACCCTTTATGTCTGTGCGTCAGGAATTGAAGCAAAACAGGCACCAAAAAGGACCTGACCTTTGGTCTCAGTTTACATAGCTTACAAGTTACTCCGAGAACATAGCACAGGCGCCGCAATGACAATTCTTCAGCTCCAAGTTGAAAGGTTCCGTCAAATTGCGGGGAAGTCTCGTGGTGGCTGGTTATGGCCGATGAAAGAACCGAGTACAGATTGCTTTGAAGGATATTGGCCGTCGCGATTGGAGAAAGGGCCAAAAAATATGAAAGGTTTAGCAGATTTGCATCTCTAGATTCAAGCAAAAGGGCAACCGTGTCCTTTATCACTTGACTCTCCAGTGTTGAGTTTTCAAACTGATCTTCTAAATTTGTGTAGCTATTGTCGGCGACAAGGGAGCATTTCACCTCATCACAGAACGATGAAATTATAAAATTAAAGATCTTTTCAAGACGCTTGTCACATCGAGTGAACCTTTTATAGTACCATTCGTGATGAAGCCAGAGCAAGGCAAGGGTTACGCGTTCCGAATTCAGGGAGCCAGGAAAAGACAAAAATTTCAAAAGCGACTCTGAAATGTATCCGAAAACCTTGCCAAAAGAAGCATCCTCGCCCGCGTCCTTCTTTGCAATGGAGTCAACAACCGTTGAGAGGCGCGTTACTATTTGCATCCAAAATAAATATTCCTTCGGACATTCAGAAAGACATCTCAATTGAGATTGCGTGCATTGGACAATATTATCCGAAAGAGAAGACAAAATAGAGACCTTGATCTGCTCTGGAGACTGCTGCTCCAATTGGTCATTCACTTGCGCAGAAAGATCCTCAGACTGCAGGTTTTCGGAAACAGGCTTTGAAGGCTTCGTGGCTTCAGAGAGCTGAAAAAGTTTTTCTCTCAAAGAATCCTCTGTGATGATATTTGAGAATATCTACAAAAACAAAAAACAAAAAATGGCCAAACCTCAAACGAATCAACCAGATCCTGCTGGGTGCACGAAAGGAATGTGTTCATCAGCATTTCGATGACAATAAAAACGGGAAGCTTCGAAATATCAATCGGTAGAAGCCGCATTTTGTTTGTATTTATTCTGACACACTTGGTTAAAAGAAACTCTGTTTTTTGGATTATCGTTGAATCGAGAAAGGATGAAGAGGTGGCGGGTTCCAAGCCAATTGCGCCTGCAGCTTCCGTAGACGTGTCTCGTTGCTTGGCTTTTTTGGAGATTTGGAGCGCATTTTCTGAGCTGTTGAGCTTTACAGATTTCAATTTGGTAACCAGCTCGTAAATCGAATGTTGTATGATGGAAGAATATGAATTGTTGAACCTAAAGGAAATCCAACGAAGAATACCTTGCCAGCAAGGATAAAGCGCATTTGAGAGAAAGATTTATCGATCGCTGATTAAATGCCAATTTGAGGCCAATTGGAAATTCCACAAAAGTCAATATGAACGAAGTTATCATGGGAATACAGTCCGTGTGTTTGTGGATTCCGGCAAACCGAATGTAGGACGATAGAAGGTAAATAAATGCAATGACATTTCCATGCTCCCTAAATAATGAGCGTTGAAGGTTACATTTTTCGGGGCGTTCTGAAGGACTCTATCACGTAATCGATCAGAAAGGTGTCTGTTAAATAATCTTGCACGATGCTCGAATTGTTGAGCTTTGAGAGGACATTTTTAACATAAGGCCACAGTACAGCCATCCTTACAACAAACCGTAACGACAGGTTGATAGTTTGCTCAACGTAAAAGGTATACTCTTCGTAAAAGGGATCCCCCCTTATGTATCCCAGTATCGACTTGGTAATTACAGAAAGTTTCCCTAAAAGAGCGGATGCTTCAGAGAGACTCAGCTTGGATGTGAACAAAATGTCCATGTCTTCGTTCTCTGAATTGCTGATGTCTTCGACAATCTTTTTAAGTATTGGCTCATAAATGGAAGATAAAAAGCGGACTGAAAGGTAATACAAAGGAGACGCAAGATTTTGGCTTGGAAACCGAAAATTGGTCATGTGCAGGATAAGCTCCAAGGAAAGGTCAGAGTCTACAAAATTAGTTTGGGCCCAAAATACCTTCGTAAGATATCAAAGAAAGTCTATGGGCGAAATGCAAAAGGGCACCCAAAGATGCGAGGAATAAATAAATATTTGATGCAGGACTTTGAAATACTTTTTCCATACAAGTAGATTCGAAAATACTTGCCATTGATTTCCGAATGACATGAAAACAAGGCGAGAGTGGGATAAGCGGATTGGCATTGATTTCGATCTGCAATTTTTCTACAAAATCATCGACAAGATTGGATAAGGCTTTGAAAAGGTCGTTCAACCCATCACAACTTGGCTCGCTTTGACGGCATGACAATTGGTCCCATAATTCGGATCTTGTGAATTCTTCAACATAATCCATTCAAATTTAAATTAAATTTGAAATTGGCTTTATTTACAAATGGAAACCTCACCGCTCCTTCATGCTTGGGGGGCGAAGTAGCAAGAAATTGCGCCATACTCCATACTCCTGGATCGGAAATTCAGAGTTAAATCGGAAGGCGCTCTCTTGGTGCGGTTTTTCGCCGTCATTCTTCAATTCCTGCGATCGGTAGAACGTAAGCTCGCCATTCAGGGCAGAGATTTTCTTTTCGTTCTCTTTATTCTTTTTGATTGCCTTGTAATATTTATCAACTATTTTTTCATACTCTTTTTCAAATTCCGATGGCTCCGGGTTTTGTTGCACAAGCGAGGCCAATTCATTACTCGAGAGGGACATGAAATTTAAATTTTAAAATTTAATAAATTTCATGTCTGGTCCGTTAAACCTGAAGCCGTTGGGCCATGTGGCTCCACTGCGTACCATCGGCACCTCTAATGCCAAGCAGCATGCCACCAGATCCGGGTGTTTCCCGCCTTCTAAATCATATATTCGGCCATCTCCATTCGCCCCAAATGTACAGATAATGAATTTCGGTCTGGCTGATATAAACAATTATGTTCTTCCGGGGGGGATCCCTGTTGGCTCGATCTTTGGGATTTTCTCTCCCAATCCATGGTTAGATCTGCCTCCTTCACATGAATTAAAACCAATCAATGAGGTGGATACCAGTGCATTTCATATTTCGAATCTTATCGCAATTGCTTTCGCTGCCCGTGGGGTTCTAATTGAAAACTCAGCCCTACTAGTTATAACGGGTCTCCATTCGCCAAAAGGAGCTCAGGCATCTTCGATCTCAACATGCTTTTCATTATGGCCGTCGCTTTGCTCACAGAAAGTGATTGAAGAAACAATAATTGAAGAAAAATCGATTCCCATGAAAATAGCCTGGAGATATAACACCTTTAGGTCTGGTAATCAAACGCCCACTCATACACATTTGTCTTCTGGCGATTTAAACAAAGAAGCTGGCCCCTCTTTGGATTGGACCTCCTCTATAAATTGCGACAAGCATCTCCTCCAAAAGGTGAAGGACACGATGCACGTGATTTCGCTGGCAAAATCTGAAACCCTTAATGAAGTGAGGCTATTAATTGATAATTTCTTCACATTGCTTTCAGAACATCCTTTTAAAACAGCGCGCATTATAATAGAAGATCCGTTTAGCATTTATTCGAAATTCTCAACCCCAGAACAATTTGCTCCAACATTAAGCCACATAAAAGGCTATAAAGGAATTCCCATGTCCACGACTTTCATTTCTCCAAAGCAATACGAGACTAATGAATATCTTACTCGAGCGCTTGATGGCTATGTAGAACTCACAAGCTGTCCCAAAGAGCTTCTTCCAAAAAAATCAATTCCCTCTTCGGCCAACGCTCTTATGAGATGGAAGAAGCCGTTAAAGCTCCCCAATTCCACATATTGGTCACCGCCAATATCCATAGGTGGCGTGTGGCAAGTCTCATTAAGTAGGAGAAAAGCGATCGCATTGGTTCCAGTTTCGCTGCCCGTTGCTGATGAGGATGACGGTAATAGTGAGCATTCCTTGTCCTGTTCTTCAAGTACAACAAATTGGTAGCTATTAAATTTAATTAATTTAATTGATTCGTTAAACGTTTAAAAGATTTTAAAACGATTTTTTTTAGCCAATGAAGTCTTTCACATTTGTCATTTCCTTCTTCCTGGTTCTAATCTTGGTTCTCTGTAATGGTGGCCTATCTTTCCCTATGAATTTATTCCATAAAAGCCCAACAGAAGCAGATAGACATACTTTCTTACCTAAATGGCTGTTTTCGGGCTTCTTGCCCGCCCCCATTGTGTCCTTTATTGATAGCACATTTGGATACCTGGTTTGGATGTTGTCGCTGCCTATTTTATTTTGCTATGAACTGTCGGACCAAGTGGTTGGCCTAGCTGTTACTTTTATAAGTGCTCTTTTCATCTTTTTAGGCTGTATGCTGATCTGGAGCATCCCCGTCAATATATTCTGCTCCATTCTGCTCAATAGCGAATGGCGATCTAGGAAATTTTTCTTCTTATTTGTAGAGGTTATCTTTTCACTCACTATGACCCTTTGGTATCTTCAAGAAAAGGTTTCTTTATTTGTTGTCTTTTTTCCAATATCCTTGCCCTTTAAAGGTTTATTGGATCGGATAAAGCACAACAACTCTCCATTGTATGACTCCATTAATCACCGATGGATCTCTTTTTTGGATATTTGGTTATCTTTATACTCCAAACTTAGGCTATGCGTATCTCTCAAGCTTTTTTGCCTCTTTTCTTACAATATCATTGTATTCTTCAAATACAAGTTTTCTTCAACACGCAATATGCTTGAGAAGATTTTTGGAAGGAGAGTTACCGACTTTCTCTATTCCATTCGCGACTCTTTTCTATTACTACTTAGAACACAACCTCCTGCAGTGATATCTGCGAAAGAAACCAAGCTTCTCAAGATAAAGGCGGGTGCTTTATCATCCCAGTCAAGTTCCATCGATCAAATTCCTTCTTCTGGTTTAGTAGAATTGGTCAATGACACCACGGTACCTATCGAAGATCTACAAAGCTCAAATGCCGACACCAAACTTCCCCCCATGGTAATAGATTCGGCACCCGTCGAATCTTTACCCATAAACCCTTCCAAGTCAGAATGCCGGTCAAATATCAACTTACAGTGCGTATCGGATTTAGATATAGCGCCAACATCTTTACAGGAGCCTCGACCTGTGCCCCAGACAGAGTCCTCTTCCTTTTCCACCTCCCTGGCTGAGACTACTTTAATGAGCATCCTTTTTGTAGCATATTTAGTGCTCTAGTCATGGTCTTGCTCTATTTGTATTAATTTCCCACATAGACTTGCTTGCATCGATCGGCTAATATTACTTTTCTGGCCGAACCTTGCTGTCGGCTCCATCTTCATAGGAGAAAGGACTCCAATATTCAATTTGTTTAAAATTTATTAAATTTTGTGGTTTAATGGGACACTTAATTTTATGACAATTAATACACTAAATCGAGGAGACAACGCTACAAAGCCCCACTCGTTATGGCTTGGAAAACCTGATTATAGGTGGAGGTAACGGTGAAGATCCATCCATAAATGTCATTGAGGGGGCAATGCCACCCTCTGTGGCCTTCAATGAGAGCGATGGCGATCCATGCATGGTGGGTTCAACTTCATGATAAGCATTTTTTGGCTGCCTACTACCGGTCATTTGCTGCAAGCTATCAAGAGGCATCATATTATGATCATCATCTTGGGTTTGGTTGTCTTTTTTGGTAGCAGAGGATGTGCTCGCGCCATTAGTGCTTTGTTGGCCGTCTTTCATCTGAGAAAAGGCATCAGAAGAACGACTGCCAACCGGCGCATTAAGAGGTACAAATGGGGTTAGGTCAACCTCTTCATCGTCATTAAAATTTTCCTTGTCGTCTTCGACCATTTTATCGTGTCCATCATCGCCATCATCTTGTTGATCATCCGCAGCCTTAACGTCGGATGATGCTCCCCCCATAGACACGATTTGAATGATCTTAAAAAAGGTGCGAGGAAGATAGAGTGAATTGAGTTTTTTGAAGAGAGTCGGGTTTCTATAAGGATTGCTCATGTACCATTCAACGGTTTCTCTCAAATCCCGATCAATCGAGGAAGAGCCTCCGGATAGCGCAAAAGAGACCGAGGGTCGACTCGATGATCCCATCGCGGATTCAGAGCCTGCCAAGGTGGAGGATTTAGAACTCAGCTTTCCATTTTCAGATGATACCGTGCTCTCTGGCAGTGAAACTACCTCTGAAGAGCAAGTTGGCCGAAGCAGTTCACAGCCGCTAGAAGTGGCAGAGGAGGAGCCACTGCTACTTGATTCAGCTCCAAGTTCATCGCACGGCCCCACTTCGACTTCTGCCAAAAAGCTCTTTTGTCGGGAAATAAGAACAGCAACCAAATCAAGCGTTGATCTGCCGCCAAGCATCGCTCCAAGAGAAAGGGCGTCCCGTGCATGTAGACGTGGGATCGATCGCTTGTACTCCGGATATCGTGCAGCCGGTGCCAGGTCAGGCCGCGCGCCAGCAGGTACATATGAAGAGGCCGTCCGCGTGATACGACGGATCAAACGCCATATGATTATTGTAAAGACCAATGTTGGCATCACTGCAAGCGCCTGCAGCTTTGCGCCCTGGAACGACAGCTGAATTGCTGTCATAACCTGAAAAGTGGCCATCCCCAAACACAGAAAGCCAGCAACATCAAAAAGAAAAGAGCCACCAGATTCCCACGTGCTTCTGGCAGTATACAAAAAGCGATAGCGATAGACTAAATATGCAATTCCATAATAGATGGTTCCAATGCCGAGCATCAGTGGAGAGATCACAGCATATGTGAGAATAAGTGGCACAGAGAAGAGAAGTAACGGAATCACAATGCCATAGTTGAGCCTCTCTGGAGAACGGCCCTCTTGACGTTCACGTGGTGTCTTGAGCGATGTGGTGGAATGGCCACTTCCACCACCACTTAATGCGCCCAGCGATATAAAGAAGAAGAGACCCACCGGATTTGCAAGAGTTAGAAAGAGATCGTTGGCCACTTTGATTGCGATCAGATTGAAGAAAAAAGAAGACTTGGGAACCAGCATTTGGCGGATCTCCTCAACGATCTTGGAAAAGTTGCCGTCCTCAATGAACGGCACTATAGCCGCGAGAATGGAGCCTGAAAGGAAGGAAACAAAGAAAGTCTGTAAGTACAGAAAAGCCAGATACTTTCTCATCAGCGAGCGCTGCAATGCTGTCTTTGTAGGAACACCTTCATAGCGCGAAATCGCATCCAGAGCATAAGGAACAATCACAAGCAACCCATTGAGTAACAGTGGCGCGAGTAAGCCCTCAATCAGTGTTTGTATGGGGCGCGGTAGGTGAAGCACCCAATTGAGTCCGGGAACCACTTGTGCGATTCTGTTGATTTGATTAAGCGAGTTGACGAAGGTTACAGGAAAAAACCACGTCAAGTTTAACAAAATAATGGCAGCATAGCCACTCCAGGAGCGGATGCCACGCAGAAATGCGGGAAGCCCGATATTGCCCCACATGATCTCATTTGGACGGGGTGCTAGCTCTGTGCGACAAGAAAAAGGGGTCCCATCAATAAGCACTTGGGAGATGATTGAAGCCGCAGTAGCCTCACGAAAAGTCACAAAAGCTGATCGCGTTTGCTTTGGCATCGCAAGTCTGGCATCATTGAGAACTTCCCCAAATAGCTTTTTTGAGAAAAAGGTAGCCCTCTCATCTGCCAACCCAGGTGCCCGTTTATGATGTTCCATAGCGGCAGAAATTGACGGAGGGGTTGCCTCCTCTTCTTGGCACTTGGAATTTTTGAGATCTTGCCTATCGCTTTCATCTGATGTAGCCACGCAAGACTGTGGTGGCGTAGAAGAGGATGCTTGCACCAACAACAACCGCGTGTCGTTGACGAGCATTCCTTTTGGCAATTGAAGTGCCTCTGCTTGGAGGTCTTTTTGTGCAGTCTCCAAAGAGCTTTCAGAAAGTAGAGCTCTTGACTCGGAAAATATGGAAAGCCGCTCTGCCTCAATCAAATGATCTATGGCTGCAAGCTTGGCACCAAGAGATGAAATCAAATCTCGTGTACTTGAACCTCTAGAGGATGATCCGGATCCTCTTTCAAGGTCTGATTCTTGAGAACCAAGATTTTTCTCTTTGCCTTTGAAGCCAATTTTTTCGGCGAGCTTGGCCCACAAAGATTTTCCTATCAGTGGCCTGAGTTCAGAAAGGAAGTTTGCATCAAAGGATACTTCAAGCAACGCTCGCTTGCGAGCTGGGGTTAATGGAGGTAATGACAAAGCGAGTGATGATCCCAGAAGCTTGTCATTGTCTTTTCCCTCTTCGATTGTGATCAATTGATGGATCAATTTTAGCACTTCTTTTTGCTTCAAGGCTTCAGGAACAGGCTCATTGGAAGAGGGTGCTTGTGGGGCGTCAGAAATGGCAATCTGACGGCGCGCTGCATGCAGAATGGCATGCATCCAAAGAACACATGCAGACTCAAGCTTCCGAAGGACTATGTTGCGCTCACGAATCAGGTGGCGTAGCCGTGGATGGTCTTTGATGAAGGCTGACTCTATGACCAAGCCGACAGAACACTGGTCGAAGAATGCGGTCACCGATTCTTCAGAAGTAAAGCGGCGAGAATCCAACCCTTGTACTAGTACTGTTCGCGAGGGAATGTCTAGCAATCCATAAGTTTGCTCAAGGCTTCCCGTTACCCGATAAAACGCAATCAAATCCAGGACAGAAGTCAGCGAGGCCGGCGAGGCAATGTATGCCTGACGTAAATGTACATATGCCGAATAAAAGAGGATCAGAGCATATCCAAAGATTAGCGAAAACAGCCACACCGCCAACGTGGGCATCCACAGCCAAGGCGACCCCGACTCTAGATGTGCAATCGATAGACGCGAATAAATTTGCGTCGAAGTGGTGGTCACCTGGGCCCCATATGTGCCATGCATATATACCGGCAGTAATATTATGCTAGCAATGATGGACAACAGTAAAAATGTCCAGAAGAGCATTTTCAATATCATGATCAGAATGAAGGCATCCATCCCGACAAGAGTCAGAAGACGGGCATCGGGGAGGAAGAACGTATGCCTGATCCATGCCCAGGAAGCAAGGCCGGATTTTGCCTCTGGAAGCAATGGGTGATATCTGCCAAAAGTTGCCGTATTGGGGCGATAAACCCACTTGAGTTTGCGTCTGAAAAATAAAAAAACAACAAGGAAAATCAAGGAAAGGGCTATTGCATAGAATGCATTATATACAATGGTTGCATCCAAATTGTCTGGAATCACTGGGGCGCTGTCATGCTCGCCGCCCTTTTCGGAGGAGGATGACATTGATTGCGGGTAAGACGAAATAGCGTGCTGTACCAACAAGTTGTTGAATTAACCTTGAACAAATTTTGATTGGGCAATGCTGGTTTTATGGCGACAAATTGCAACAATTTTAAAGTCTGCCCATTTGGAAAATATTTTCCAAATGGGAGATTTATTTTCATTCCGCATCAAGCTAGATATCATCATCGGAATGTTCGGCTCTTCATAACAAAGCCTTATAAATTGCAGCTCTTCATCTTGCTCTTCCCATATTCCTGGTGATGCGCAACATTCCTGTTTTCTGCCTTTTCACACTTGCCTCTCTTTCGCTTGCATTTGGCGTGCTCATAGATAGTCCTATCGTTTTCAACACCACAGATAACAAGCCGATAGAATACCTTTACTTTTACGGCATCAACAAATTGAATATCTCGATGGCCAGAGATAGGTGCCATTTATTTGGTGGAATACTTGCCAATGTTTATTCGCAGAATGTCCTCAGCACGATTGGAAAGTATATGCATACCGGCGACCCTGCATATATCAATTCTTGGCAAGGAAACACTTACAAAGGAACTTGCATTGCTATATTGAAAGGCCCAAGTGGCGTAAAGCCTGGGGACAATAATATCGCCATATTTGGTACTCAGCGTGAAACATCTAACTTTTAGTTCCCCCCGATCCGTGCCACTCTGCCCGTTCGTTTATTTGCGAAAGGATGTTTAGAACGAATCCTTGCTCTTAGAATTTTGAATAAATCTTTCCTTAGCCAATTTGCTTCGTGTAGCGGTTTCAATTCAAATCAAATATAGCGGTTCAAAATACGAATGTCGCTGATAATGGGGCTTCAAGGTGTCTCGTCTCATCAAGTTAGGACAAGTAAAAGGAACATCGTGGAACCACTTATCGGATCATCGTGGAACCACTTATCGGATCATCGTGGCACCACTTATCGGATCATCGTGGCACCACTTATCGAATCATCGGGCCCTTCGTGGTATGTATAATTTATTTTTCAGCTGAATGTTGCGGGCTTAACATAAAGATGCAGGATGTTAGCCTCCGTTGCAGCATGGCAATATTTCGCTATCTGTGCGTCTAGGTCTTTAGTATCTTTACATATCGATCTATAAGGTAAATAATGACGCCAAAGTTACTTGAGAAATGGAATGATGTCAGAATATTTCCACGGGTTCATTATTGTAAATAAAATCTGGCAGCGCTCTTTAAATGCCGATGGAAGAGAATACTCGGGAAAATATTTCAAATACACCTGATCATTGCCGGTATTGTGATTTTTGTGCACCTCCCTTAAACATAATCCCTTATGGTGTGACAAAAATCCGGTAC
>NW_013546726.1:0-16727 GCF_000760515.2 Mitosporidium daphniae
TTTCTTGGCTGATCTCTGTACTTTCAGGACACGATTGGAAATACTGCCATTATTTTGGTGCAAATCCAATCGCACCAATCAATGCCAGAAATTCATTAATTCCGGTTTATAAAATCATTCATTATTTGGTCCTAACCCTTCCATAGCTAAGGATTTTAATTTTAATTTAAAATTTTAATTAATGTCGTTGGCAGATAAATATATCGAGGCCATACAAGGAAAGCGACATGTGACCTTTGCGGATGAGCAAACGGATTGGTCCCCCATTCAGAGGTGGCTTTCCATCAAGGATGTTAAAAAGACAGAGGAAGAGCTGGGCATAACATGCCGAAGGGGCAAGTTTTCTTCCAAAGAAAATGAATGCATCCGCGAATTTGTCCAAAGCTATTTCAAGAACCGCGAGGAAGAATACCAGCTTTTCATTGATCAACTTGTCACACGAAAAAACAAAATGCGGGACACAATAGGAAACATATTTGTCGAGGCAACTAAAGCACTTAATAATGGCCGACCCGTCTTTGCGGTTTATGACCACATTCGTCGTTTGTATCACCCAAATAACTATACGGGCTGGACGCCCACCGAAGACGAGCATCTTAAGCGACTAGTTTCCGTACATGGTCCAAATTGGGAGCAAATTGGCCAGCAGCTGCAAAAGCTCTCCATCAACTGCCGTGACCGCTACAAGATTATTCGCCTCAGCTACATTTCGGGTAAAATATTCGTCTTATTTGTAGGAAAGTGGTCCGAAGAGGAAGTAGAGCGGCTCAAAAGCATCATTTCAGAGTTAACGCGCGACGGAATGCGCCCGGCCCGTGGGCTGTGGATTGTTGTCTCTGAGAGGATGCAAACAAGATCGGTTCTCCAGTGTTTTGACAAGTGGACCTCGCTTAGCTACAAGAAAACGCCGCCCGTTCATTTTTGGTCACGTTTTGAGGACTTTAAGCTCATCAGTGCCATATATGAGCGGTGTTACGCAGAAGAATCGGAAATAATCTGGCGAAACCTGACAGACCCCTCCTATTCTGCTCGCACACCAACGGCATGTAGAAGTCGGTGGTTGGTCCTGAAAAAGCGGGTGCCACGACGGATGATACTAACTGGTGATTTCGACTCGGCCCTCGAAGAATTACTTCGCCAACTTCATCCTGGCTCCTCAGATTGGGAGTCTATCCCCGAGTAAATATAAAGTAGAGCGCCTGATCATAATAATGGAATAACTTAATCACTAAAGCCTTCCCCCTCCCAAAACAACGTCGCCATTAGATATTTTATAACTCTAGAGGGGTTTGTTGAGCATAGCAGAGGCCCATTGGTATTGCCGTCGCATTTCTGCCATTTCAGCATCGGTAAAATCCGTCTCGATATTGAAAAGCGCTCTAATTTCATCGGGATGCTTGCCCCTGATCATAAGAGCTACCTGCTTGCATCCGAGCTCAATGGCCTCTGGAAAGTCGAGCAGATTGGCAAGATTGATAAAGTCAATAAGGGTCTGTTGATCGAGTATATAAAAGAAATCGGAAATCCACTTGTGGCACTGAGCAGCTAGACCGTTAGGCGCTCGAGCTTCGCGTGCAATCCATGCCTCGATGAGTGGCTTGCTGCGCTTGGGCAAAGAAGCGGCTGGTGGTCCCGCATTTGGATCCTGGCTTGCAGAAAACAAGACAGATCCAAATTGGGGACCAGATGCATCTGCTCCGGCCACATAACAGATGCATCCCCGCCGTTCGTGCAGCTCGGAGGCGAACTGGAGCAGGAGTAACAAGATCGGGCTCTGCACCGCACTTAGCGGCAGGATTGCCTCTTCATCGCACGCAGAAAAGCGGCGCATTTTATCAAGAGTGCTACAATGTGCAAGAAAGAGGTCATCTACAGGGACAACCTCGCCATCTTCTGTTCGGATGAACATGAGCAGAAAATAAATTATTTAATTGGCTGTAAAATTAATAAATTATACTGCCAATTGCAGGGCTCGCACCACATTGTGGTCAATAAGCAATTGAAAACATGCCTCTTTGCAGTCAAATGTAAGCATTTATGCAATATTTTGACGGCAGGCATACTTGGCTGCTTCCGTGGTAATCCCATCAAGGAAGAATGACATGTCTGACCTTATTGCTAAGCGTCTGCTAATAAATAATTTGCAATGGACCAGATATTTTTAGTGCGAAAATTCAGGTCATATTGATGGCCTTTTCTAATACCAAAGTAGCCTTTAGCCATCCACCTTCGCGTGAGAGACATTAAGAGGATGCGACACTGCATACATTTCCGATATCTTTAGCGGGCTTTTAGGGTTAGCAAAGCTATCTAAATCGACATATTTTCCAGAGCCCTGAAAACGCAAGGCTAATTTCCAGCGTTAGAGTATGGTGCCACAATGTAATGATAAATCCGTCAAGTAAAAAATTCCAAAATATTAAATTTTTATTTACTAAAATGACAATCGACTATGCGTGTGGAACAGTGCTTCCTATCCTTGCAAATAAAAATATAACCCTAAGAGATATCTTGAGCGTGGGGACAACTAAACATACGCTTATATTATCAGCCATGCTTGTGGATTGGGATTGGCTATTTGAATCTGTTGGATCCATTCCAATGACAGTATTCGTCGATGGAGCGTGCGGGCTGCCTATTTCGCTTCCAAAGAACAAATGGCTGATGGGGCTTAGGCATCCAAAAAATCCAGAATGCAGAATCTTTGCACCACCGGGTGCGCCCTACTCTAAAATGCATGCCAAATTGGCAATTGTACTGATGGAATCCTTCATTCGCATAATGATCACGTCGGCAAATTTGGTGCAGGGAGATTGGGAAGAGCGGTCTAACATTGCCTATATTCAGGATTTTCCGGCTTCAGATTCTCCCTGTGGGGGAGACTTTGGCATTTCTTTATGTCAGATTTTGAAATCAATGGGATTGTCTGCAGAGTTACTAGATCGGATACAAAATAATTACAACTATGGAAAAGCACTGGTAATTTTCGAGCTTACTAAACTCCTGATGATAGGGCCACCTTATTGCTTCTATTCCCGGATCATATTTGGCAAACTCGGAGGCCGAGTCCACTCTTGGCTTGGGACGACTCTCGTATTTGAGTTCAAATTTACTTTCTCCCTCGGAAAAGTCGAGTTCGACGATTTCTCTTGAGTATCAGGTAGTTTTAAATCGGCAATTTTGTACCCTAGTGTTCATCAATTGGGCCATATACCGCTGCATGGCTTGAAAATCTTTTTGGTCTCCTTTCGGGACCATATAGGTCCAAATCAAAAAAGGGCATCCTTAAGCTCGTTTATCCAAGCGAGGCATCCGTCATTCAATCAGAAATCGGGGCCATGGTAATAACGATGATGGCAATCTTATCAACTTTAGGGGTTTACCTCGCTGTTTTGCTCGTCAAAATCTTGGGCCTCCGATGAATTTCCAGCAAACTCAATGTACCAAGTACAGCCGATATACTCTGTTTATTCGCTCCATTCAAAAGTAACTTGCAAAAGCCACTAACCACAGATCATGACGGTGGAAAGCGAGACTGGACGTGTCCTTTTCACGTATATCGGCTCGCATAATTTCACTCCAGCTGCATGGGGTACTTTTGGTCGATTTAACTGCTTTAGGGAGAATTTCCGGAAAATCGACCGTTATTAAAAATTGGGAATTGGGCATCATTTTTACTGCAAATGTTGCCATTCCCTATACATACTTGAGACCGGCACAAAAATATCTACCAAACGACAAGCCTTGGATGCAATTTTAATTTTATTAATTTTTATTGTTTACAGCTTAGCTGCTCCGATACTGCTAAGGGGGGTTTGTGGAGGTCTCCATGTTTTGCTCCATCAGCTTGCATGAAGAAATGAGTTGCGATATCCGTTTATAGTCAAAATCCTTTGCTTTTTTGGAATTTTCTGACGATAATTCCAGTAAAAACCCAACAACATCTCCAATTTGACACATTTTTTGCCCATAATTGGCGACCGAATTTTCCAACAAAAGCTTCTGCTCCAAAGTCAGCTCAATGGAGAGTGCAGCCATTCCCAGCAATGCGCCATTGGTTTGAGAAAGCCACCATCCCGGTGCCAAATGGTAAACCAAAGCAAGCCTTTCTAGCGTTTTTGCGTGGATATCAAAAATAGTGGGATATGTGGGTGCCAATATCAGGGAAAATCCATAAAGAACATCATAGAATAGCTCGACCCTAAATTGGAACTCCAATGTGTTAGCAAGGTCAATTTCCAGCTGGAACAGGCGATCAATAGGGGGAAGCTTAGAGGCGCTTGCCTGCCCGATTTTGGCAAGGATATCCTCCAATGAGATGTGGACGTTTTCAACCTTTGCTGCAAGGAAAAAGCAAACAAGAGAAATGGCCGCCCCATCATACTCCATCAGCGTCCATTTTTGGTGGTAGAATCTGCAAAAATAAACAACAGCAACGAACTAGTCAATGTGAATACGTATCTCATTACTGGAACGGAGGGCGGGCCATTAAAAAACTTGGCCAGCTCAAACGTCTTTGCTTGGTAAAACAGCAGCATTTTGTCATGTTCCTCAAGCGTCGGAAAAGTGAGCGATAGACCAGGATTTTCGGATTGCAATCTCTACGAGGGTATAACGAAGGGCCACTACATTTTGGGACACGATGTAATCGATGCGGCTCGAGTACCATTGTGCGCGTTCGTCCATGAAAATAAAATTCAAATAAACTTTTTATTTTTGATCAATTCCCAGAACCTCTGGATGCTTGAAGAGAAGGAAATAGTGCAGGCACTCGAATCCAACCTCGATGCAAATCAGCGCTATAATCATCACCTCAAGAAAGTGTGAATGGTTTTCCACAAGTGTGGTTCGCAGAAGGCCTGTAATTTCACCAGCATAGTCCATTTTCTTGTTCAACTGCGAAATTCGGCTTGGTGCCTCCAGATACGAAGATATTTTGTTGTAAATTGTCAACAATGAGGAGGAGTCCCAAAACAAGTCGGGGCTTGAATCCGTCAATTGAAGGCGGGAGTGGTACAAATTTAACTGACCGCGGCAATATATCATCTGGCCCAACGCCTTCAGAGCATCTGTTCGCTTCATTTTGCCAAACGTGCCGGAAAAGGCCAGCTTCATCGCCAAGTCGCGGTGCTTACATTCGGTCAAGTAGTCGTTAAGCAGATGTTCCAAAAATCCGAGCCTTACAGAGCGAGCAAGTGCATAGGAAATTGAGACCCGCTCCAGTAATAAAAAGTCGTGGTCACTCGAAGTCGCCAGGTCCTTGATTGACTTTTCGCTTCTAATGGACGATGAGAGCGTAATGATGTCGTTGTTTGTATTTCCTTCAATCGAACTGGCTTCCTGTTCATTTGCCGATGCAGGAAACGCGCTCAAAGAAAAGACAACATTAATGCCATCAGCCTCCATTGGGCTACAATTAAGCTTGGAAAGGATATCTGAACAGGGAAGGAACGAAGACCGGACCATTGATCTCTGCAGCTGGCTATCGATTTTTTGCGTATTTTGCGGAGAAAAAAACATTTTCTTTCGCTGGAATGGAGTGAAAATCTGGAGAAGGGATTGAAGAAAATCCGGCCTCATTGACTCCAATTGCCAAGTAACCATGCACCCTGCACTGAAGATAAATATTCCGGAAAACGGCGTTTTTCTGCATGCTTCGTTGATCAGCAAGATGTCCTGGGAAATCAACTTTGCACAAAAGAGGGATGGGCTTTTCGATGCTATTGCTTCGCTGATTTCCGGGATCTGGAAACTTTCTGCCATGCAAAATGCCTGCACTTTTATTGGAGATGTCGTGTATTGCACATCGATGGACGAATACAGCCGACGATTAGCAACAAGATCGAACCGGCCCGCATATTTTCTTATGCTGCTGGCGTATAACATGAAAATTTTAAGTTTAGGGTTGCATTAAGCGAGCGGACATATTAAACGGCCCGTCGTTTATTATTTCAACAAACGGAGATCGAGATCGTTGTTTTGAGGCAGGGTTTGACGGGCACCAATTTTATCACACAAGACTTGGAGCAGAGAATTTTTAAGCTCATCTTTTGACTGCCCCACAATGACATCTTTTGCCGAAAATAGAACCACTTGAAGCTGTCTTACCTTGACGTCCGGGTGTAACGCCATCTTATCCATGAAAATGGGCAAATTTACTGCAGTAGAGGTCTTCAAGTCTGTCTTGTTCAAAACAACAATGGAGGGCCGATCTAGAAGCGACGCATCGTATGATTTCAATTCATTTCTTATGACCTCAAAATCTTGAAAGGGATCTTTTGAGCAAATATCGACCACATATGCAATGACCTTGGATCGATAGACATGCTTTAAAAAGGCATGTCCAAGCCCAATATTTAGGTGCGCTCCCTCAACAAGTCCAGGAAGATCTGCTATCTTCAGCGGCATATCTTGATAGTTCTCATTTGCCGGCTGCAACACGCCCAAATTCGGGTGAAGCGTAGTAAAGGGAACCGGCGAAATTCGTGGTCGAGCATTTGTGAGCGACGCTAAAATAGATGATTTTCCAGCATTTGGCATTCCAACGAGCCCAACATCTGCAATCGTCTTCAAGTCGAGCTGCAAAAAAACAGAAGATCCAAGATAGCCCGCTTCGGTCTCGTTGGGCGGGAATTTGCCGAGGTCCTTGTTTCCAAGCCCGCCTCGACCGCCACTTGCAACTTTGACCAGCATTTTTGGCCGCTCCATATCAATTTGGGCTATCAGAGAAAGTCTGCTCGCTTCGTATTCAATCGACTTTTTTTTCATAATTTTCGAAAGAGACGAAATGCCATCCCTGGCCACGGCATTAATGTCTGATGAGCTCAGAATGGTATTGAGGGCATGGTCTGCAGATGCCTGCGATGCGAGCGATTGCGGCCTATTGGCATCCTCAAATCGAAGCAGCGAAATTAGCGTCCCCACGGGCACCCTGATGATGATGTCTTTTCCTGCCCTTCCGGTGCACATGTTTTGGCCTCCGTTTTGCCCGTTTTCGGCCCTGACGTTTCGCGCTATTCGAAAATAAGAAGAGATATTTGGATCTGTCTTTAAATAAACATTTCCACCAGGACCGCCATTTCCGCCGTTTGGTTTTCCAAAGCCGGAGCGACCTGGGTGGCCAAATCCCAACCTTCCATTTCCACCGGTCCCGCCGACACATTTGATTCGGATGGTATCGAGAAATCGGGATCCCTTTCTCATTTTGTAAAAAAGCAATCTCTCTGAAAGAGAAGTGCGCCGAATAGACCGTTCCGAAATAAATGGGACAATGGATTTGGTTTTGCGAAGTGCTGAAGCCGCAGCGGCAACCTGACGAATGTCGGCTTCCGTGATGGGCCGAATTGCTCGACCTCTTTCGTTGGCAGGGATGTTGGTGAGATTTTCCTTGGATTCGGCCTGGGCATGGTGCGTATACTCGTATTTATGCCCCTTGACAACGGTGCACAAGTCAAATGACATGACATCTCCGCCGGATATCTTTTTACCGGGATTATCTGATGAGCCTGTTGCTCGAATCGATTTTTTGTATATTTTCCTCTTATATGAGGAAGGAGTGGAGGAAAACATTCTGGATACCCATGATTTAACGGTGGGCCGCATGTAAAAAGTACATGGCATTCGTTCGATGGCAAGTGGCTAAACGGAGATATCCAGAAAATTTTGTACCAACTTGCTCTTGTTTTCACCAATTAATTTATTGCAATTTTCGCCAATTTCAATGCACACAAGGTGTCATTGTTGAGGACACCATGGCCAGCTTGCAACATTACAAACCACACGCGAAACACTGGCATTAATGGATGCCCATACCATGGAGAGAGGGTATTTATTTTTAAAGTTAAAGGGTTAGGGGTGGTCTAGACCGGAGGTCAATATGGAGGCCAGACATTCCGAAAAAATGGGATTTTCTCTGATCCTGGTATTGAAGGTATCATAGTTTCCGCACAATAAAATGTGTGATACAAACTTGTACAGCTTTGGAAATAGTTTGGTCGTGGGAACACACGCGCATGGATTCGACTCGAATACAAACTGGTACATTGAGGTGAGAATATAGTCCTTCCACACCGTGCAGAACACATCGAAAGTGTTAGCAACCAGGGCACTATGGAAATTAAACAGAGATCAAGTGGCCGTACCTTTTGAAGATGTTGTCCAATTCTTCGTCCGTAGCACTCAAATGGCGGTTACAATATAAAAGTTGGCTCAACTCCACGCTTGAGGGTCTGTGTTGTTGTAAAACGTCCTCAATTAAAGCACTAAAGCGTTCAAAGGAAACGCATTCAATATTCTTGCAAGCAAAATCTCTAATATTAAAAGCCAGCGCATACATACATTGGAGTGATCGCATCAACGGAGGCGATTGTTTGCAACAAGCTAAATTTGATAAGATGGTCCTGAAACATCGACAACAGATAAACGCTGCTTTTGAATTGGTCTTCGTTTGGCTCTAACCCATAATTTGTCTTTAACTCGCAAAGATATTGTTCTCTGTTTAAAATTGAATATATCGGAAGGATGTGCGTAAAAATATATGGGGGGAAGATGAGAACCGTGATCAGCTGCTTCAAAACCAATAGCTGAAGGTCTTCCATTAAGGGGCCCACTGGCTTATTTGAAGATTGTCTTTCCTTAATAAGGATCTTCAAAGCCTCTACATCAAAGTTTTCCGCTATTTGCTCTTTAAGAAGCTTGAAATGCACCAAATGATTGGAGGAGAACATATTCAAGATGCGCTTATATCGGTCTAATAGGACTTGCTTGGAGACTTCAGATGGCGCAGTTATGCTTTTTACTAAAAACGACTCGGACAGAAACTTTGGAATGATACTAAAGAGTCCAGAGGCAATGGTGAACACAATTGATGGGTAAACTATCCATGGTTTATAAAACACGGCCATAAAATTGAAGTTCAATTTGAAATTAGTTTGAAATTAATTTGAAATTTGTTTGAAATTTTAGTTTGAAATTTGTCTTCACATGCATGCATTTTGACAACAATATTTTCCTCTCGCATTTGTTCCTCAATTCGATTTGTGAAAACGCGAATGGCAGGGATCGGATAGTAAAAAGCATACATTCCTCATTCAATCTTTGCAAACGGAGGTCTTTTTCCAACGGAATTTCGTTTTTTACCACCATGAAGGTTGATTTGAATGACAATTCCAAGTTGCTTTTGGGATCGCGTAATTGCGGCGTCTCTTTGGTTGATCTTAGCCCCATATATTCGCCTCCAAAGCTGGTCGCCAATGAGTACATATATCCAGAAAATAGCCGCCACACATGCACCTCTGTTGATTGGTTTTATGATTCCCAAATTTTTTTTACTGCAGATACCAATGGTCGATTGGTGGTTTGGAATAGTCAATCCTTTGTGGTACCGTTACCATCGTATTTTCACGCGTAGCCTGAATTTTCTTTTTTTCCATTTGGCGACCATGAGCATGGCAATGGCCATGCCGAGCGTGCCTTTTTATATGAGGCGTCCATGATATGCTCGGCTTGCCAAATGCCGGGCGAGGCCATTTTTTCTGTCATCACGGGTTCATATGCATCGCCGTGTGTTAAAATTTGTGACTTGAGGACGGGATCTTCGACCCATCTATTAAAAGGTAACTGCCAACGGTGCGTCAATTTATAGGTCATAAGGGTGGGATTACAAATGTTTCGTATAAACAAGCATCTGCTTTTGAATGCGTCTCTTCGAGGTTGCATTTGTGGTTTAATATTTAGTCTAGATGGGACGGTTCGTCTATGGGACATAAGAAAACCATCCGCACTTTCCATCTTTAAGCGATACGCACGCGATCAAAATATTTCAAACCATTTCCCCACTTCGTTTTGTTTCAGCTTGAACATGCCGTGCCGGTTATTCGTCATTTATAGCAATGGAGACATCGTAACGTGGGATACGCAGACCGGAAAAAATGTACATTTTCTATTTTGACGCCTTTTAGAGCGTCATATTTACAAGTGAAGCTGATGCAAGCTTGTCGTATTACCCACCAAAAATACAGACTTCCCCTTTGGATGATGGCATTATAATACATTCAAACAGGTCTGTATTGGACATTCGGAACTCCCAAACTGGAGATCGGATAAGCTCGCTTCGGCTCGGCCATACAGGATCCATTACCTCCTTTACCATGAACGCCAAATACGACGAGATTTATTCGGCCTCGCTGGAGGATTCTAAATTTTGCACCTGGAAATTCGTTAAGGACTAGCCTGTTTGTATATACAAAGTTTCCACGGCTCCCTCTTTTTGTCCTCAAATCGGCAGTTTTGAGTGCATGTCAATAAAAGAGCAGATGATTGACGGCCAAATGGGGATCGCCGTCCTATCTTTTAATTTCAATGTATCTGCAGATTTTATATTTTAATTTCAATGTCTGCCGGTGCTTGGAAAGAGCTGGGCATCACGTATGTATCGTTTTTGATTATATAAAGATATCTTCAATATTTGGAGCTATGTTCAAAAACTCTTCGAGGGTGCCTTAAACCAGAGCTGATGGCCGCTGCCATTCGTAGAGGCGAATCGATTCTCAAGTTCTCCAAATGGGAGTCCGGCAAGCAAGGGGAGCTCAGTAGCAAATTTTGATATTTTTATTCCGTTAGAAATTGTGCCAAACATTACATCAGAAGTGGCTAGAAAGAATGCAGCCTCCGGTTCGACCGACAATTAAACAACGAGCCAAGGCAGATGGCCGCTGCATGTTTACTCAGTTAAAATTTAAAATTTAAGTATTTTGATATTACATTGGGGGCATTAAATTTTTCATAAACGCCCAAAGTAAGTTTTGTTCTTGTCAGCAATGTCTTGATTTCGGATCATTTTAATCCATTGAATCTGCAGCTTTTAACACAGTTTCTAGATGGAAGCACCCATTGAATTTAGCAACTCGGCAAATATTTCCCTATGTGGAACCCTTAAGGGACACACAGACTCCGTAACGGCCATCGCCTGTCCAACACGTCCAGATGCAAACTACGTCGTTTCTGCATCCAGAGATAAGACCGTGATGATTTGGAACTTAACCCGCAATATGGAAAATTACGGAGTTCCAAAGAAGGCCCTCAAGGGGCATAACCACTTTATCCAAGACATGACTCTGTCCCCGGATGGCGAGTATGCACTGACCGCCTCGTGGGACAAGACCCTCCGCCTTTGGGATCTCAACGTCTGTGCGACAACTTCGACTTTTGTCGGACATAAACACGTAAGATTGTTCCTTTTTATTCCCTCCTCTTCGATAGGATGTAATGACGGTCTCCTTATCTCCTGATAACCGCCAAATTGTGTCCGGTTCTCGCGATAAGAGCATCAAGGTGTGGAACATAAAGGGAGAATGCAGATACACCATCGATGATGCCCACTCCGAATGGGTTTCCTCTGTTCGTTTCTCTCCAAACGCAGCAAATCCGCTTCTCGTTTGTTGCGGTTGGGATAAGGTTGTAAAGGTGTGGGACACCACCTCCATGAAGCTTACGGCCAACCATCTCGGCCATTCTGGCTACATTAACACCTCCATGATTTCACCTGATGGTTCTCTCTGCGCCACCGGTGGAAAAGACGGTAAAGTTATGCTTTGGGATCTCAATGAGCGTCAATTTTTATACTCCCGAGATGCTGGTGATGAGATCAATGCCCTTGTCTTTTCGCCATCTCGCTACTGGCTTACTGCGGCCACTGCATCTGGAATCATGATTTGGGACTTGGAAACCAAGAATTTGGTTGCCGAACTCACTGCTGAATTCCCATCGCTTGGGCCAAAGTCCATTGCTCCCTCGTGTGTTTCTCTGGCCTGGAGCGCTGATGGAACCACCCTTTACTCCGGATTCACTGATGGAATCATTCGTGTGTACCAGGTCAATGCTTAGGCTATTTATAGCGGTTAATAAACGCACTTCCTGTCAATAACCCCAATTTTACCATCCTTAAGTGAAGTTCATCCAGTGTGTTGATGGTGGAAAATGTGCTGTCCTTTCACCGTGCTTTGTGTGCGCGTCTGATGTCGATGCATGTACACAAAATGCGGCCATCAGAAAAATCGTTATCCACAGCTTAAAGGGCCAATCTTCCGTCTTTCGGCATCGTAACACGTTGTTGCAAAGTTTACAAGGTTTGTGATGGCGATATATGCAGCCTACACAGGTTTCGTTGACAGCCATCAATTCAAGTACTACATGGCGATGGGGAACCCGTTTGCGTTTTTACAGTGCGAATGTGCGCTTATTCGGTTGACGTCTTAATTTGGCACTTTCTATCAAAGTTTGATCAGTGGCCCCTATCAAACAATTCATAATACGTTGTAATGGTGATGCAATTTTTATTGTTTCCTCAGAAATGGATTTCCGCGGTCGCGTTGCTATTATCACGGGCGCTGGGGGCGGTATGACATCGCCATGCCAACTATGTAGGCCTTGGTAAGGCGTATGCCTTATATCTGGCATCCCTGGGCGCTGCCATTGTCGTCAATGACCTTGGTGGCTCAGTAACTGGGGATCGTCTTGCTTCTGACAAAGACAGTCCTGCCGATCTTGTCGTGGCACAAATCAGGGCCTCCGGGGGCATGGCCATTGCTGATAAGCATTCCGTTTCGAGCGAGGCAGAAGGCATTATTCAAACAGCACTGTCAAACTTTGGACGCATCGATATTGTCATTAATAATGCCGGCATCATTAGAGACAAGAGCTTTCTTAAGCTTACCGATTCAGACTGGGTTTGGTTTTGGGGCTTTTTTTAGGACTCCGTTATTGATGTGCATTTGTATGGCTCTTTTGCAGTAACTAGAGCCGCCTGGCCCCATTTGATGCATCAACGATTCGGTAGAATCATCATGACGGCATCTGCTGCTGGCTTGTACGGAAATTTTGGCCAGGCAAACTATTCTGCTGCCAAAATGGCACTTATCGGCTTTGCTAAAAGCCTTGCACTTGAGGGCTCAAAATATAATGTCACTTGTAATGTCCTTGCTCCTCTTGCTGCTACAAGAATTTCGGAGACCGCGTTCCCTCAAGAGGTTTTAAACGTCCTAAAACCAGAGGCTTTAGCCCCTCTGGTTGCCTATTTGGTCCATGAAAAAACAACACACGAGAATGGATCCGTTTTTGAATCTGCTGGTGGGTGTATAACAAAGCTACGATATCAAAGGTCTGCTGGAATTCTGATCAATGCCAGCGAGAAGAACCCCACACCTGTTTCTGACCTCTTGCTCAACTTTAAGAAAATTGAAGACTTTTCTGCTGATCCCACATATCCGTCTTCGATCACGGACACTCCCTGGATGAATCTTATCGAAAAAAGCTCAAAAGCTACCACCAAGGCTAGTGGAAAAAGCCATGATGATAAAATCTTATCTGGACAAGTGATTGTTGTAACGGGAGCAGGAGGGGGGCTTGGAAAGGCATATGCGCTTCTTTTATCATCTCTTGGAGCATCTGTTCTTGTCAATGACCTCAGTGAAAAAGCGGCGTCAAATGTTGTTTCCCAAATTCAAGCTAAAGGGGGCGTTGCAGAGGCAAATTTCAGCAATGTTGTCACCCAAGGCAAAGAAATTGTAGACCACGCAATGCGTAGATTTGGGCGGCTTGATGCAATCGTTAATAATGCCGGCATTTTGAGAGACAAGTCTTTTTTGAAGCAGAGTGCGGAAACCTGGAAAGTTGTGATCGATGTGCATTTACGAGGAACTTATTGCCTTTGTCACGCCGCTTGGCCCGTTTTTATGAAACAAAATCATGGTCGTATCATCAATACCACGAGTGCTGTGGGGTTGTATGGAAATTTCGGTCAGTCAAATTATGCTGCAGCAAAGGCTGGCATCATCGGATTGTCAAAGACCCTTGCTATTGAAGGGGCAAGGCATAATATCAAGGTCAACGTTATTGCCCCAAATGCAGGGACCGCAATGACGGCTACTGTGATGCCCAATGAGATGGTTGAGATTCTGAAGCCCTCCTATGTGGCCCCATTGGTTGCCATTTTAGCCTCCAAGGAGCACTGCTCCACAAGCGGCGCTGTTTTTGAAGCGGGATCTGGTTGGTTTTCCATGGTTCGTCTAGAAAGAAGCAAAGGAGTAATGATGAATCCCGGATTTGGACTTGCCGATATTTCGAGCGCATGGCCCCAGATTACAAAATTTGGCGATCAGAACTCTATCTTTCCATCTACTATCCAGGGGTCCATTGAACCAATATTGGCGGCGATTCAGTCGAAAACTGCTGCTACTGCTGGCCAATCATCTGGGGACGAGACTGTCTTTTCTTACACTGAAAAGGATGTTATTCTTTATGCATTGGGAATAGGGTTCAATGCACAGCAACTGAACTGGGTCTACGAAAGAGATAGCAATTTTAGCGTCTTTCCTACTTTTGGGGTAATTCCTGGATTATCTGCTCTATTTACTAAAGACGGAACTGGACCATCCAGTTGGGCGGATGCCATTCCCAAGTTCAACTTGATGTCTCTGCTTCATGGAGAACAAAAACTTGAAATTTTCAATCCCATCCCAGTCAAGGCTACATTGGTCTCGCATGTTTCCATTGTCAGCATTGCTCAAAAGGGTCCAAATGCTCTTATCGTACTGCGAGTGGAAAGTAAAGAAAGGTCTTCTGGGAAGCTTATATTTGCAAACGAGTCGACCTTATTTATTAGAGGCATCAAGCTCTCGTCTCAGCAAGTTAAGGTTGCAAAAGGAATTCCAGAAAAATTGCCTTTCCAGTCGGATGCAATTAAAAAAACCATCAAAAAATCGTCCACCACTGCGGAAGGACAAGCAGCTCTTTATAGATTGTGTGGAGATTTGAATCCACTTCATATTGACCCATCAATGGCCGCTATGGGTGGGTTTAAGAAACCCATTTTACATGGGCTATGCACTTTTGGAATTTCCGCACGCCAAATAGTTGAGGCGTTGGGTGGTCCCAACGCTGTTTGTCTAAACATGATAAAGGGAAGATTTTCTCGCCCCGTATATCCAGGAGAAACGCTCGTCAACAATGTTCAAATAAGGGCTGAAGAAGGAAATCAGATTCACGTCACTTTTGATGTCTGCACATCCACCGATTCGGCACCTGTCTTGAGCAATGGGTATGCAATTTTAACGAGCTCTGCAGCAAACCAGCCACAACCATCACCATCCCAGAATGCCAAAAATAAGCCTTTAGAAACGGTTTCCAAAATGGTGGAAGGATGGAACCTATTGCCTGCGGCCGAAAAAGACGAACTTGTTGAAAAGGTGAGTGCAACTTTTCGCTAACAACAATAGTTTAACTCGGTCATTAAGTTTGACATTGAAGCAACTGAGTCGGTTTGGTTTATCCTTAAGAAGGTCGATGGCATCCCAGTTGGTGTGCAAACCAATCTTAAGGGGGCGGGCTCGGTGAAGCCGGATCTCTCGCTAAAATTGAGCGAGGACACGCTTTCTGCCCTCTTTGCTGGATCGCTTTCACCCCAACAAGCCTTTCTAAAGGGCAAGGTCAAGCTTACTGGAAAAATGGGTCTTGCAATGAATCTGGAGGTTATTCTCAAAAAGTTGAAGAAAACCGCGTCAAGCAAATTGTAGGAGCAATGTCTGTCAGAGGGACGTGCGAATTTTCGAATGGCAATAAATTTATTCTTGGTCAATCCAAGCGGCAATAGATTTATTACGGGTTGTTGACCCTCTTTGGTGCCCCAGTAGCCCTTGTTGCACTGGCTACTTTTCGCGACAGAGCGATCCAGGCACAACTCTAAACATCATTCTTGAAAAGTCTCTATCAATTCCAGCTGTAACAATGTCGCCGATCTTTATTGGACCAACACCAGCAGGAGTTCCTAAAAATTACAGGAAGAACATACCTGTTAGAATTAGATCTCCCTGTTCAAGCCTCATAAGCGATGAAATGGTTTGGATAAGCTCTGGTATTTTAAGAAGCATTTTAGATGTATTCACTTCTTGGCGAAGCTGGCCATTAACTCTGAGCCACAGATTTAGATCCTGGGGATCCAGAATATTTTGTTTGGGGATATACTCGCTACCGAAAAATTGAACACTAAATATACCCCACTGGACAAAAGGTATCAAAGCCCTTGGAGATGCTCCAGGGAAGACCCGACTTTGCTGCTTCGTTCTGCAAAGTACGAGCAGTAAGATCAATTGCAAGGCAGTATCCTGCGATTGTGTTCATCGCATATTCAGCTTTGATATTGCGACCAGCGTTTTCACCAATAATTATGCCCAGTTCAACTTCATGCTCAAAGTCCGATTCAACTTGGACCGGTAACCGAATGGGATTTGGTTGCTGCACCAACGACGATGTTGGTTTCAAGCAAAAGAAGAATGGATTTTGCCTCAATGGCTCGACAGGGCTTGATTGGAGCCTTTCTTTTAGATGGCATCTAAAGATTTATCATAAACCGTGTACTCATAATTGCGACCAACAGCAATAATCTTTTTACCATATCGTATAAAATCCCTCATTTCAAAAAAGAATCCGGCATGATGCGGGTATTGGCTATAATTGTAATATATATTTAAATTAAAATATTTTATCAGCTCAACATCTACGGCCATACACACTGGAAAACACCGGGTCTCGTCCGATCCCCGAAGTCAAGCCAGTGCTGGCGCAGTCAGTACTATGATGGGTGACCGCATGGGAATACTGCGTGCTGTAGGTTCTATCTTTTTCTGTTTTTTCACAGCGCTAATTTTAATTGTTTACTTTTCAAAATGCACATG
>NW_013546725.1:0-16686 GCF_000760515.2 Mitosporidium daphniae
CACGAACCACGAACCACGAACCACGAAGTAATGAAGGCAACGAAGCACAAGGCAGCGAGGCAACTAATCAATAAAGGTGACTGATCGTGATATTGGTCTTAAAAAAAGGTCTGTAACAGGCCAAGTATTGATTGGCAATAATTAAATCCAGGCACATTAGTGCTGAAGAAATGGCCGATACGGAAAATCTTTGATTCACCGTTCATATCTGGTTATATTTGAACATCCTTTGTTTGAAAAACTCGATCGAATGACTAGGAGCCCTCTTTTTGTGAAAAGATACCAAATAACAGACTAGTTAGACCGGATCTATTTCTTCATATGTGCCTCATTTTGAGGAGGAGGAGGAGGAGGCTCAAATTTTTTGACGATCTTTACCGTAGTCTTTTTGAAATAATATGGCGCTTACCTTGAAGGGTGTGTTCATTTCGGCTTCATCTTCTTTATCCAAATTGTGAACATGGTATTTGGGCGTGTTGTGCGCGTTTTTTCAAAGGGCATCAATAAACTGTAACCATCAAAGTTAGCAATAAAATACCCGCTACACCCTAAAATGTGAATCTGTATCAAAAGATGTGATTTAGCACCAGCAAAAAGGGTGTATTTATTCCCCCTTAGCTTCCAGGTCTGGATTGAGGCGTCCCTCTAGCTAACGATCGGTATTTCAAATAAAGATGCAATCCTTGACAGATCAGAGAAAAGCCACTCCATTGGTTGCCCTTGGTACATAGTGACCCAGAAAACATGTGGCGATCCTTCTGCTCCTTAAGAAGTTCAGTTGGGATATTTTAATAATAATCAACGGTGATCTGAAAGCTGTGCAAAAGGATGCTCTTGTCCAGGGGGTGGTATACTGCTCTCCCCGGCTGCTGGCACAAATTGGACATCGGCAATCGAAAACTGGGCCTGGACGGCCCTCTTGACACGCAGAAGCTCGCGAAAGGTATCCTGGGATCCGTGTGCACGTTCAAAAGTCTCCCAGGCTTCCCAATAAGAGCCGCAGGTGCGGCTATCTGCCAGCCTAGAGCCGTAGGCATAGATTGATCTTGCACGCTCAACTTCACCCAGTGAGGCCTCCAGTGCTGCGTATCCAAGACATAAATTACGAACTGCAGAGTCAGGAAGTGGAGAAGAAGACGATCGAATTGCTTCTTCGTAAACATCTCTCGAGGCTAAAAGCCCAGAATAATGCTGTGTCTTGGCAAGTAGTACCATCCAGAGATCAACAAGATCATCTTTAGGAGCGGTGGCGGAGGCCGCCACTGCGGTAATACCTCTCCTTAGCACAGAAAGTGAGGCCCGGGGCTGTCCAAAGCGCTCTTCGAAGCTTGCATAGGCGATCCAAACTGTCTTTGAGTCTGGTGCACCACGAACAGCTTGCTCGTAGAGCTCACGTCCTCGTTCCACTAAACGCCAGGGACATTGCTGTCGATTGCTCAACATCGCTTCGAAGCGGCAAAGATACGCAGACCATAAGTCCATAGCTGCCGGAAAACCAAAGGCCGCAATGGCCCTCTCGTAAACGCTAAATATTATAGCATCTCTAGAATCTTGGTTTGAATCGCTACGTGCCTTAGGATCATCGCTACGTGCCTTAGGATCTATTTCGGTAGAATCTGCGGCGTCAGGCTGCGAATGGCTCCCTAAAAGGATGCCAGCATTTCCGCTCTCCAGAAAGTCAATGTATGAAAAGACAATGGCTGGAGTCGCAATACGCAGCTCAAGTGTGCGCTCAAACGCGCATTTGACGCGAACAGGTCGTCCCATCTTGATTTCCATCTCAATAATTGCACCCCAAAGAGCCAGGGCTCGAGGATGAATAGCCGTAGCACGCTGCAAAATCTCCAATGCCATTTCATTGCTTCCAGAAGGCGGGTCGCTAAATGCAGAAGAATAGGCAAGCCACACAGAGGAGGTTTCCTCCGTCGAGGCAAAATAGTCTGTACCATTGCCTAGAGCTCGTTCAAAGATTTCTCGCTGCTCTTCCGAAGAGGTCGCTCCTTTTGCAAAAGCTAGCCATAATTCACTCAGTTTATGGCTGCCTCGCTTTATGGAATCAATGGCCTGCATGAAGAGTTCGGTTCTTCTTGTAGGATCCGCGGCAATTCCAAGCGAAATTCGTCTTAACCAAAGCCCGACGTCTGAAGGTGAAGCCCGAACGAGTACTCCACTCAAAAGCCACTCTCTTTGCGCCATCAGACGTTCAAAGCGAGCAAGTCGCCAGTCTGCCTCCTGGCGCAGTGACAGTTGGGGGTTTCGCCGCTTTTTTGAGAGCTGCCGTAACAAACGGCCTATAGCCATCTCTTCCAGTTTTGCAAGTGCATCAAATACAAGGCCAAAATCGCGGGCTGTGCGGATAAGAACGCCCTTCCGGCCATCAAGAGCGGATATTAGGATATCACGGGCTAATTCCTGGGCTCCAGCTTCTGGGCGTTGTAGCAAATGTGCAGAAAGCGCAGCAAGTGCCCAACCGGCATCGTGTGCAAGACGACCGTCAGCAATACCCGCCAGTACTATGGCTTCTAGCTCTCCTGGCCGCATCTTAGAGGTTTGAGCGGCCAGCTCTACCATACGATGAAGGTATGCAGCAGAGGTATCTCCCTCCACAAATTTTCCTTGCTCTTTTACATTAAGACGCCTTGATGCAATGGCCTTAAGAGCAGCCTCTGGGAGGTCCCTTGTTTCCAATAGGAAAATAAGCTTGTCTGTAGCTTCTGGATCTATCGCTGCATATCGAGAAAAAATGGTTGCAGCAACCAAAGAATAGCATTCTGGCTTTTCTGCCATGGAAAGACCTATGGGCCATACTCTGTGATGTTGAGAAAGAGGAAGGGCGCGCAAGGCCCTGTCAAATACCCAAAGAAAAAACCTGGAATTTTTCCCGCTACTATCTTTTAGTTGGGCCAAAGAAGCCATAATATGTTCGAGATAGGAGATCCACATTCTCGGCGCTTTTGACTGAGTTAAGAGAGCCCGCTCCCAGAGCCCGTAAAGTGCTTGAGAGGAATTCTGGTCGGCTGCAGGACAACTTTGTTGATCGACCCTTTGATCCGATTTGGAAGCTTGCAAGAGACGGTGGTCCAGATATGATTTCCAAAGTTTATAAGAGCCTGGGAACAGCTTGAGAGCCCGTTCATACAACGACCAGAGTGGAAACCATAAAACAGCATTTACAGAATGCTCTTGTTCGAGGGACTTGACACGTTCGAGAGAGACGCACTTTAAGTCAATATACCTTATCCATATCTTTATAGCGTATGGATTTCGCTGGATATCTTCTTCATAAGGGATATCCTCGTCCTGGATGAAGGCGAGCACTTGAGCCTTCGTTAGAGGCTCTTCCATGTATACAACAATCTGAAAATTTAATTCAACTTTAGGGCCGAGTACAATTAACCCCAATTAATAGAGCAATTAATTTATTTATTTATCTATTTATTTGCATATAAAAAAGCCTATTGCTGATGCTCCTGTGAAAGCTGGTTTGCATCTACAGGAAGGTTGAACACATTCAAGATCTCAGAGTAGTCAAAATATTGCCCCGTTTGGATATCGTCACCTGTACCGCCTATGGCCAAGTCAACCTCTGGCTGTGCGAGCTCCAGATAGGCCCCTTGATTGAGTTTTAGCGGGGCGGGAGCTATTGTCCCATCAACACAGTCAAGTAATTCTGAAGATGTTGTCTGCTTTAAAGATCCATGGTCTTGTATGAGATACACGTCAATGGGTCCATTTTTGCTACTCAATTGCAGCTCATGGTGATGCTGGTATGGAGAGGCAATGTCCCGTCCCCCTGCTGTCCCGGAAGATTCTGGCTCTGGAACCTCGAGTGTAGAGCCATATGGCGCCTTTACGGCGAAAAGGGTGTCTTCAGAAAATTTTGGCAAATCCCTAATATCTGTATGCAAGACATAGGCAAGCCTTGAATTAGTTAGTCATCAGGATGAGATACCGTTTAAAAGACTTGTTCTCGGACATTGATTTTAAGATCCCTTGGATATATTCTCGATGATGGTCGAGGAGCGCTTCCTCGCGCCGAAGCTGAGCAATTTCATCCCTCAGCTCATGGATTTTTTGTCCCTGCATCGAGTCGCTTATGGAGGATGATGCGGAAGAAATCCCACTAGAAATAAGCAACTTATAAACCATACCTCCACTGGACTGTGTTTTTGGACTTTTTTTCAATGAGCCCAATGCCTTCCAATACATTAGTTATGTCATATATTCGGCGTTTTTGAACTTCCAACTTTGCAGATGCTTCATTAAGATCCACGGTGCCATTTGTTGAATCCTTCAGCAATTGCACAAACTTCCTAGTCAACAGACCAAGAGAGTTGTCAAATCTGCAGGGGGACGATGATATGGAAGAGGAGGGGGGTGCAGATAGTGGATGGGTTGAAAAATTCATTGGCGAAGATACGCTTGGGACAGCTGTTGCGGCCACAAACCCAGGCGAAGAGATCATTATACAAATCTATTCGGTAGAAACACAGGGGTCAAAAGGCAACAAGGGAAACGAATTGCGATTGTATTTTTAAAACCCTCAACAATTGTAATTTCAAACTTCTTGGTTGTACTTTAAAACTCCCCGCTGTACTTTCAATTGGGCTTCATTGATAGTCAACTTAAAATACAATTTATGATGCGCGTCTATTTAAAGCCTCCAGCCTCCCATTCTATTGTCCACTAGAAAAATCTCTTTGAGATTTTCCGGGCTAAATAATTTACAGATTTTCCAGGTCCCGCCGTTAATATTCCCTTTGCTGCTTGGCAGGCGGAGGAATAAAGCACCTTTCTCTCAAGACCTAGGCATTAAAGATCAATTTGCTTACAAGAAGCTAATTTATCTGGCGAATTGATATAGTCTGACCGGTTCGCCTCGAAGCTCCTTGGAAGATATGATGATAAATATCGCCTGTATTCATCCGATTTAGGAAACGAAATCGTTTTGCTGCGAAGTTGTGTGGCAACATCCGTTTTAAACCCCTTTGCTGTGCAAGAGTCTTGAAAAATCTCAATTTCGCCAACTTTCTTGATCAATGGGAGGTATAATTCCTCCATTGCACAAATGGGCGAAAATGGCGAATGGCCATTAAACGGCTCCATGGTGATGATTTTGAGGATTTTTCTTGGATCCTCGGCAAACTTCATTCGCACGTCGCCGAAATACGAAAGCGATACGATCTTGGTAAAGAGATCAAACAGGGAACATTCCTTTTTTTTCTGGCCCAATATCAGCAAAGATGCAGAAAGCGCAGATAAAAGGTTATCTTCAATCGCACAACATAAATGCGGAAAGTGTGTTACTGGCCGTATCCATTTTACTGGCTTCTGGAGCCTTCCAGCAAGATACAGAAACTTCCAGTTTTTAAGATCGTCAAGAGCAGAAGCAAGGGATATAACCCCATATTTGACCTAGCAAAATAAATTGCAAGAAATACGTTGTGCCCAAAGACGTCGTTGTCAAAGCTTACGTATGGATGGAAAAATAGGCCCGCTGGTATGGTGTCATTCAGATAAGAAAGATACCTTGGAGGGAGCGCTTTCATAATGGCAGAGTAATGACATGGATATTGTCTCTTTGTGAGCGAGTGGAATGCCTTTGTGTCTTCCACAATCAAAATATAATCTGTCTGCACGGAACTGTCGTTTTCGGCTGTGTTGATTGCCGAGCCATATGCAAACGCAGCAAGAATCGGGGCGTTAAAGGCAGATGTAATATCCATGGAAAAATTAAAAAAATTTGTGATGCGTCTCCTGCGTCGGTCCATCAGTTCCCGGGACCATTCTGGCTTCATTTCTTTAATGGCAGAAGAGTTTGACGACATTTGGAACCTTTACCAGATCATACATAAAGACGATCGTATCAAAATGTCTACCTCCAGGTGCCACGCCATGCACTAATTTACAGACGCGTTCGCTCCGATAATAACCCATGCTCTTCAACTTCAACAGAAAGCGAAAGGATCCGAATTACGCTTTGGATACAAGTTGATACGGTTTCAGCCGACTTGAGTATCTCGAGCCTTGCCTTGAAGGGACGTGTGTGTGTGGAGAACGACTATGTGAAGGTATGCCGATATAGCCTTCATTCACTCCCTCAAGATCGGTATTTAGGACCACTTTTATCGTTAGGCTCCTTCCATACTCTTAATGTGGGAATCAACGAAAAAATCGAGCTGCAAAAAGATTTCTGGCCCGAGTACATTCTTGAGCTAATTGACAAATCCATCAAAGAGGGCAAGAATGTTCCCGTGATCGCACTGATTTTTCAGATGGGCATGAGGTTGATGTATTAATTTTTAGGTGTCGCCCACGTTTGCGCCATCAAAAATTCGGCCATCATTTTGAAAGAGAAAATCGAGACTCATATACCAAAGAAATCCAATCTTGGGATCAGATCAAAAGTGACGTTTATATGAGCTTAATTTAGGCCATCGAGAATTTCTATCTTCGCATATGCAAGACACTTGTGAAACATTTCCAATTTTCCGATATCAATAACTGCCTGGTGGCTAGTCCTGGATTCTACAACAAAGACTTTATTGAATACATTTGCGACCGATTTGCTACTCCATCGGCAGATGCGGCTTTGCGATCTCTTTTTTTAAACAAGTCTAAATTCATAGTCGTTCACTCTTCCCATGGCTATTTGTCTGCACTAGAGGAAATTCTGGCAGATAAAAGCTCCAGTGCTGTTCTTTCCTCCACCTCGTCATTCAATGTTGAACAAAAGGCTCTTGAACGATTTATCACCATGTTATCAAAATCGCCTAACAAAGCCTACTATTCGTATGAACATGTCCGCTATGCTGCTGATTTAAATTCCGTCAAAGAACTTTTTATTTCTAGTGAGCTTTTGAGGTAGGGATGCCTTCAGTTGATGGTGATAGAACTTGTTTTGATGTCGAAAAAAGAAAATCACTATTTTCTTTAATGCAGGATGTAAAGTCACAGGGAGGAACCGTAATTGTATTTTCCAGCTGTTTCGGGTCAATGGGACAACTAAATTCATTATCTGGAATTGCTGCTATCCTTCGTTTTGAAATCTCAGAGGAGTCATTTGAGCTTTGCTGATAAGCCGGTAACCTGCACGGCCCTAATTGGAACAGTAAAAAGATTTAGTTTATCATGTCTGGTATCTAACGATAATTAAATTTCAACCAATCAAATGCATGAAATCGCCTTGGGACGCCCCTAAATAATCCCGGCATGCGCCAGCAGAGCGGCCAAAATGCTGACGAGCTGACTGTAAATGTGCAATCTTTAGGGGTAGTGTTTATTTGTAACACGCCCCCAATATGTTTTCCACAATCAACCAGAACTTGAATTTATAAAATTAAAATATGTCCACACCAACCCTACTAACTTTTGTCCTTTTCCAAGATCATTTTAATATCAATCCCTCAACGTAATGATTTCGTGCGGAAGCCTCCTTTTGGCGATTTTCCTCCTTCTTTTTGGGTTGTTTGATGTTTTTGTTTCTGCAAACTACATCACAAAATGCGATTCTTATAACAAGCAGTGCTTCTTTCATGATCTTAAGGAAGGAGACATATTTGGCGTTAACTTTGAGCTATATGGGCCAAATTCAAAGGGCACAGTCAACTTTGAAGTTTGGTTTGATGGTAACTTTTAGATTTACGATGGAACCCTTCAAAATCGTCTTTTCAATGCTGACGACCTGAAATTTGGCACCTATCATTTTAGAGCTGCGCAGACGGGCAGACACTTTTATTGCTTCATTGCGAAATCTTCGATTGTTGATGTAAAGTTTTCTCCGCTAGGAACACATGCAACTCCTGCATCTAACAGTAGTAGCCTTTTTAGATTGCCTTATCCCTAGAACCACCCAAAGAATCGCTTTCTGATTCCTTTCAACAGCTTGTTGTCGGTCTCAAGGCAATACAGGCCGAACAATCATATTTACTGGACCGAGAAAAGGCGCACCATGATAGTAAGCTGTTTTTATAAACTTCAGCTGCAAAAAGCACAAATTCCCGCGTGTTTGCCTGGACGATATTGCAATTATTGATTTTGGGTGCCCTTTGCTATTGGCAAATACACTACGTGCGCTCGTGTTTTGACTCGAAGAGAACGGCTGCCGGATTTTCACATTAACAGTAAAAAATCGGCTCAAAATTGCCTCTCTTCGCGTGTACTTCAAGTCGTCGTTAGGGTTGAGAATAAAGTTAAATTTTCTAAATTTTGTGCCCAATTCCCACTCTCCTCATGGATCAGCCATCCAAAGAACGCGAGGCAATGGATGTTGTCAATGAAGACATAGACACCAGTTTTGAGTCTATAGATGGGGCGCTAATATACCAGGAAGATGATTGCGACGGAAAAGTCTTGTCATCATCATCAGCCTCGCTATCTCAACGCAAGCTTGGAATCGCCATTGCTTCATATTCCACACTCATAAAGGCACTTTTCGAAGATCTCGAAAGTTTAAATTACGAAAGAATTTCTTTGGCTGTCTCTCATATGCCTTTGCTTTGTTCCACCATCGGCCCTGAGCTGACCCGCTCCAAACTGCTTCCGTATATTTCATACATTTTGGACTCGATTGACGAGCAGGAGATGATCCTTGGTTCATTGGCACATGTTTTAAACTTGGAACGTCCAAATTCAATTACCATTGAGCATATTGGAGGTCTCTCTTTCGTAGAGCCTTCAATAGTTCCCCTGCTTGGGGATCTCATTTTCCACTCCGATTCTTGCTCGCTTATTACGGAAATGGTTCCTCCCCCAGCATCTCTCATTGTTAGGTGACAGACACTGTAATTTCATGGTTAAAGCTACTATCGCCAGATGAGTTATCCCGAGCCCTCGAGTCGGATTTTTTCATCATGGACATCGAGTCTTGGCCAACAATTGCGATTTTCTCAAGGATTGTTGGATTCATCAAGAACCCGGTACTCCGGCAAAACCTTATGAGGTTCGTTTGGGCCATACTTATTTCTTACCACTAGCAAATATTTGGACTATTTGTCTCCGTCGTATCGACTTTGGATTCGTATGAAGGTCATCAAAACGCTTGAGGTTTCCATTGCAGCAGCTGATAATTGTAGAATTTTATTCGATTTTTGCCAAATGAGCTGCTAATTTCGGAGCCCCGGATTATTTCGTCGATCTTGAGTCTTTCCAACGAGGCGGACGACATCATTAGACTCAATAGCCTTTCTGCCCTCTCGCTGGTTTGCGCTAGCCTTTCCATCAGAGAGGACCATCCGCATGCCATTTTTACGCAAAAAATCATCCCCTCAATGCAATCGTTCGCAACAGACAGTTCGTGGAAAGTTCGATATGCATTTAGCAATCAACTGGAAAAGGTAGGGGTTTCCAAAAAAGCTCTAGATTTTCAACACCATTCCCTCTGATAAAGATAGGAAAGAGATAATTTATGACCCCATCTGCAGACTGCTAGCAGATCCCGAAGCCGAGGTGCGTTCCTCCATATGCAAGAACCTCACGAAATTGATTCCTCTACTGGATTTGGAATTTGTGCAGTCTAGCCTTCTTGAAGAGATGGAAAAACTTGTGCAGGATGAGAGCCCTTTTACGCGTTCTTCTTTATCATGCTGCATTGGCGTGCTCGCGTGTCGTCTGAATGGCGATAGCACTATTGTTGATAGAATTACGAGCTTTTTAAACACCCTGCTGCGGGATCCCTCCACAGAGGTCAGACTGAACGCCCTCAAGTCAATTTCGGAAAATGTTGAAGGTTTGATAGCTTTTTGAATCAAAACTGGCGTGTAGATTTTTCGTGCCTCAGCTCGCTTTCCACATCCCTTATTTATGCCATTGTGCAGCTATCAAACGATGCGTCGTGGAGGATTAGAATAGAAGTGCTCCGGTTGGCACCAATGCTTTCAAAGAAGCTGGTATGCCGGTCTTTTGCGCTATTTTTAGGGACTGGATGTGTTTCAGGGGGCGCTTTCCTCCATCCTTCTTCAAGGCCTCATTGATAGGTCCTTTTCTGTGCGGAAGGAAGCTGCGCAAATGCTCTTCGAATGTGCGAGTCTTTTTGGCATCAAGTGGATCGTTGAAAACTTTATCCCATTCATGCTCACCTACTCGAAGCATTCCAATCATTTGATACGGCAGGCATCGCTATTTGCATTCCAAGCGCTCATTTCTTTTTGCACAAAGGAGGTGGTTGAAGAGTATTATCTGCCCACGCTTGGGCTGCTAGCGGAAGATCCCGTGCCCAATATTCGCTATTGCCTAATTCCGATTATTTTGGACTTGAAGTATTTATCAAAAACAATTGGGCGCAAGGGCTCGCCCTCCAATGCCATTTGCGAAGCACTGGAGAAGATCAAAGACGCCCTTCTTTGCGACGCACAT
Source organism: Mitosporidium daphniae (assembly GCF_000760515.2). Classification (NCBI taxonomy): domain Eukaryota; kingdom Fungi; phylum Microsporidia; genus Mitosporidium; species Mitosporidium daphniae. The sequence goes on from NW_013546725.1 coordinate 10,354, forward strand.
CCAATCGTCAGGGCAGAGGCAGAAAAGACCCTCAAGACGGACTGCGAACGGGCTGATACTCTAAGATAAAGCCTGCGTGTATACTCATTCCAAAAGCATGCAAAATTGTTTTGGTATTTGTTCAAAAAAAGAGCATAGATATTTGAATTTTAAAAATAAAGCATCTGCAACGTTGATGGTCTTCTCAAGTGAATGCTTGCCAGCAAGACCATTAAAATGCTAAGGCATTAAACGAACCAAAAGTACCCCGATCATTTCGTCGAATGTGTTGATGGACGATAGAATTGTCTCCGAGTGCTGCTCCAAAAGCGAAAGCGCAACGAAGAGCGCGTATTTCTGTGGGCTGCAGTATGGATTGCACAGTACCAGCTACGCAAAATAACAGAGCAACAACTTACCTCCCATAACTGGCAAGTATCTTCGAAAGAGAATTCTCTTTTGAACCACACCAGCAACCAGCGATAGCAAACCAGTAGCGACTCTAGCCCGTTTTTTCTCAGGTGCGAGTAAAGCTCAATGTTCAGCAATCTCAGCAGTTGGCCAATCGTCCAAAGTGCCTGCTTCATTTGCGAGCTGTCGACCACCGAATAGAACGAATGCAGCGAAAAAAACGAGGCATCTTGCACAAGCGGCGCTAGCTCAAAGCCCTTCGATGCAGGCTTTCCGGTGAGAAAGCTGAGAAATATCCAAAAGGTCAAAACCTCATCAAAATCGACACTTGCAAAAATCGGCGAAAGAATGTCGCTCATCCCTTGGGCATAGTCGGATTGGGTACACAGCGAATACAATTTTAATATTCGACACATGATCTCCTGATAAGGCGGAAGCTCAACGGCATCCACATCTTTGCCAGCATATGTGGCCTCAATGGCAGCTGCATCTGCTTTCGCCTCACTAATTTTGCGATCATTGAGATCGGAAGACCCGATCTCGGATGTTGCGCCTTTCATCTTTAAATGAATATCCCACAACGAGCCAAGAACAGACACATCCGTTCTATTTACGTCCTTGTGAATCAGAGTAAAATTGGGCGATGGTTCTGAATGCGAATACTTTTTCAACAACGCGAAATATTCACCCCTCAGTTTTTCGGTATCATTTACAGATTGGATGCCAAATATCAAGGGCCAAAGAGTGCCCCTTGCGTCTCTGGAAGCCGATGCTGGCTTACGAGCAGCTAGGAAAAGACATAAAAGCGATACCTATGCTTGTGACGCTCCTGGGGATAACGATAAGCGCTGCTATAATGTCAATGTCAGACTCCATTTCCGATGATGGTCTTTCGATTTCGAATTCTGAAAATTTAGCGTCAAGGGAAAACAGTCTTTGGGTTCCCGAACCAATAGCAGAAAAGAGGCTCTCGGGTGCCAGAAGCGAATCCATACAAAGCAAGTTTAAAATAAATTTGAATGCAATAAAATTAAACCAAACCCGTCCAAACAAACGGCGCTCATGGTGGCCCCTGCAATGGCACTGCTTGATATCATTCCTGTGTTGTTTTGTACGCGCTCTATGCTGTGTATGGATTCAAATTGCCAAGATAAGATTGAGAATTCTTTATTTGCTATCACTTGATCAAAAGAGAACACCCAGTCATTTCATCCGGCTTTTCAAGCCCAAAAAGCTCCAATATGGTTGGCGCCACATCGCAAAGAGCGCCAATTCTGGAAGTGGTGAACTTGAGCTCTGGATTGCTCAAAATAAATGGAACTAATGATGAGAAAAAATATCAACCTGGTGCTGTCGTATGAGCGGTGAATGGACGATCCTCTTCATCGACCATTTTCTCGGCATTACCATGATCAGATGTGACCGCCAATAAATAATTGTGCTCTTTACAAGCCTCATATATGAGGCCGATGGCACGGTCGGTGGCCTCCACTGCCTTCACGGTAGCTTCATACTTTCCCGTATGTCCGACCATGTCGGGCGGCGCAAAATTGCACATCACAAAGGGGTATTTTCCAGATGAAATGCTTTCAATAACTTTTTCGGCAACTTCTAAGGAACTCATTTCAGGGGCAAGATCATAAGTGGCAACTTTTGGGGATGATACCATAATACGATCTTCGCCTTCAAAGCAAATCTCGCGACCTCCGTTGAAAAAGAATGTAACATGCGGATGCTTTTCCGTTTCTGCAATGTGGCATTGGTTGACAGAATGCTTGGAAAGCCACTCTGCAAGCACATTGTCCATTTTGATTGGCGAGAAAATCACTGGAATGTTGAAGACACCCTCTTTGTAGTCCGTCATACTAACAATGTGAAGATTCTCAGGAACATCCACGGTGGCAGTAACCTCCATCAATGGAGATGGTGTAGTAATGAAAGAGGAGACGATCTGGCGCATCCTATCGGATCGATAATTAAAAAAGACAACAGTGTCGTTCTTTGAAATAACCCCATCAGAATCAATAAGAATTGGCTTGAAAAATTCGTCGGTCTCATCAGCGGCATAACAGGCCTGGATGGTATCTCCAAGAGCCGAAGGCAAGATTTTTTTACCCTCGCCCCGCGTAAAAAGATTGTATGCCAGAGCTGTTCTTTCCCATCGCTTATCTCTATCCATTGCATAGTAGCGCCCAACGACAGATACGATTTTTCCATATGAAATGGAACTAAGATAAGAATTCAAGCTCTCCAAATATCCATCAGCACTTTTTGGCAGCGTATCACGGCCATCCGTGATTGCGTGTACGTAAGCAGATGGAATGCCAAATTCTTTTGCCTCCATAAGAAGACCCCGTAAATGGTTTACGTGAGAGTGAACACCCCCATCCGAAACAAGACCAACAAAATGGATGCGGCCATTTCCATTTTTGGCATTCAAAAACGCATCTTTTAATGTCTTTTGCGAAGCGAGCGATTTTTCAACGACCGCATTGTCGATTCGAACAATATCCTATTGCTTAATGTTATGATCAAACCTGTGGGACAGGCCGTCCAGAGCCAATATTGAGATGACCGACTTCACTGTTGCCCATCAGACCGTGTGGGAGTCCAACACGAGAACCATGTGCATATATAGGAACGGTAGGGAAGTTGGCTTGAAGAGCAGACATCACGGGCGTATTTGCAGTAGCAATAGCATCGTATTTGATGAGGTTGGGATGCAGCGATGAAATCTCTGCAGATCCGGGAACGTTTTTCAGAATTGGATCTGTCGGTGATATGCCCCATCCGTCGATGACAATCAAGCAAATTTTTGGATCCGTTTTGTGCGAGTTCATGGAGAAAAATAAAATAAAATAAAAGATTGTAAAATTGCAAAATTAAAATCTAAGGCAAGACTATTTCTGATCAGTGCATGATATACTGAAGCGAAATTTTTCCCAGATCGATGAAGATTCTTGTCGGAATAAAGAGAGCTCTTGACTATGCCATAAAATCAAGGGTTCGTGCTGATGGGAAATGGATGGAGACAAATGGGCTCAAGCATTCCATAAATCCATTTGACGAAATTGCGCTTGAAGAGGCTCTTCGCATCCGAGAAAAAGGGCAAAATTCGCATCAAATTACGGTGGCCAGCTGTGGAGGGCAGAAATCAATGGAAACCATAAGATCAGCCTTAGCAATGGGAGCTGATAAAGGAATATTAATAGATTCAGATAAAGAGGGGTCGGTTTCCCCTAATGACGGTTGGCTGTTTATTTGTTTATGGCTAGGAACGCTTCAGCCCCTCACGGTGGCAAAAGCATTGGCAAAAATAGCAAGTCGAGAAAAATCCGACCTGATACTTTTGGGGAAACAGGCAATTGATGACGATGCCGGCCAAACGGGGCAAATGTTAGCGGGGCTTCTTGGATGGCCACAAGTATCACAAGATAGTTGTAGCCTGTAGGTAACCTTTGCTTCGGAAATAAAATTTTCCGACTCTGGAGACGTAAACGTGACTTCAGAGATTGACGGGGGTCTTCAAGAAGTTAAGCTAACGCTCCCTGCTGTCATCACGGTAGATCTAAGGTGAGAAGTGCGCGCAATTCATGTATAGGCTTAACGAGCCGCGATTGGTGTCGCTGCAAAATATAATGGTATTGCGATTACAATTTATGTTTCCAGAAAGCGAAAAAGAAACCGATAGAAGTGGTTTCGATTGATGAAATTCTTCCGGATCGCTCTGATATAAAGCCTCGTTTGGAGATCCTTGATGTTAGCGATCCTCCCCCAAGGCCCTCTGGGCGGAAGGTTGAGTCGGTGGATCAGCTGTTGGACTTGCTTCACAAGGAAGCGAAAGTTCTTGAATTTCATTGACAAATGTTTGCTGTTGCAAGACCAAAAAAGTAAATTCTGAACTTTTAAAAGATGCCAGGATCACGATTAAATCTTTGGGGATCATATCCATGCGCTCCAACTCAAAATCAACCAAAACCATACCAAAGGGGGCTCCAGCAGAGCTTTTCTTAAAATTCAACCTATTTGGGCAGTAGATAAAAAAGATCCTCTCAATCAGAATGCGTGGGAGAGACAAATGGAGCATTGAGCTCATCATGTAAAAATGGGCCACAGGATGTGTTGCTCGAAATGGAATCCATCCATTAGCTCTGAGCTCATAATATACTCTGCATAGTTTAAAGTCCTAAATTAAGGGCATGAAAGGGCACCTGTGGCAAAAGGAAAGGATTAGATAGACAAATTTTCTCTTTTGAGTAAAGATAAAAAGCTTCTTCTGGAAAAAGAAACACTCCACTTGGGTTTAGATGAACCGAAAACCCATAGTGACTACATAATTGGCCAAATGACTTTCTGACGCAAACCAAATAATCTGGAGGTGTGAGGATATCGTCCGTATCACAATAGCGGAATTTTTCCACAAGAGCTGGGGGGAAATCCTTGCGGAGCAAAATAGTGGACATGGCGGCGTCACTAGCCTCTTTAAGCATTAAATTATTTTGCAAGAAAAATATCCCAACGAAAATGTGATGTGGCCAGCCAACATAAGCTCAAAATTTTTTTGACGAGGCATTTTTTGCGGCTTGAATATCCATCTAGCCTAATTGCCCATCCATCCTTTCCTGATGAGTTTAAGCAAGTTAGCAAACAGCCAACTGACAATTTTTGTATGCACAAGTGATTGGTGGTTATGGACGGTATTATGATGGAAGAAAGATTGACGTTGGGTGTGTAAACTGTGTCGGACCCTTTGTCAATGATCTATGGATGTATTTTTTCAAGTTAAACCAGTAAGCAAGGTTGATAAAAATGCCTTTCGAATTCTGCAACGAAGAAGATGCAGCAAATTTTGGAGTGGTGACCAATATTCCAAATAGCGAAAGTCTGAAAATGGTAACTGGAGTGCATATGTCTTGATTTTAAGCTCTATTTTTCGCAAACTGTTAGCTCCACCAGCGGAAAATCGGAACACAGAGTCACTGCGCTGTGCATAGATTGCGGCTTTCATGCAAATTGGTGTGCAGCATGCTCGACTTTCATGAATTGTAATTTTACTTTTAATTGTTTTTGCGAACATTATAACCCTAACCCTGCTCCAGATTTAATCCCACCACCAATAACAAAATCTTAACGTGCCTTAGGCTAACCCTTAGCCCTAAATTCGCATTGGATGATTGCAATGTTCTGGAGTGTCCAGGCAAAACCATGCTGTTTAATCATTGATGCAATCCAATCACACGAAACGTGCCAAACTACTTGATAGAATATCGCTCGCAATACCAATCATTATGTGCACAGACGCAATAAATTCGTAGGCCTTTTAGACTTCCAAATGCAACCCCCAATCTGACCATAGCCATTTGTGGTTCTTTTGCATGTTTTTGTATAGTGCGATGAACCCAAATTTGCTATCCAAAAATAACTTTAAAAACTCAAGTTCGAAGAAAATAGTGAAGAGCAGCCTGCTTGATAAACGGAAGAAGGTCTAAATTTGGACATAACCGCCGCCCAAGCCCCTCCACAAATATCACACTCATCACCAAATTGGCATAGTAATCATCCAGCCTGACGTGATGGTCTTTTACTAATTGAAGAAGATTAAACAAAACAGGTCCAATGTGGTATTCACCCAGAGGCATGGGTGAAAGAAACGTTCTACTGGGGGTCCCTCTAATCGGAGTGGGATGCGAAACAAAGAAATTCTGCACAATTTCCTGCATCTTATAACAGAATTCATCTTCGTCGATCACTGAGCCAGTGCTGTTGATGGGATGTCTTTCTATGATAAGTCTACCGGCTTTATAACCATCTCTCCATAAAATCAACGTTTTGAAAAGATCAAGGAAATTGTAAAAACGAGCAGAATCCAAGGTAGTGATCAACCCGGCGTCAAGAAAAACAACCCGGACACTGACGGAGCCTGAATATTCGATCTCCTTCTTA
>NW_013546724.1:0-16585 GCF_000760515.2 Mitosporidium daphniae
GAGGAATATCTACAACAAATTGGCCGAGGAATATCTACAACAAATTGGCCGAGGAATATCTACAACAAATTGGCCGAGGAATATCTACAACAAATTGGCCGAGGAATATCTACAACAAATTTCATATGCATAGTCGCGTCATTTCTGTGATATCCAAGATCAAAGGGGTCGTTTTTGAAGGAAAGACGAGACAACGCTGATGCAAAGCCATAGACGACTGTCAAAATGGATCCCCTGCTAAAAAATAAATGCATCGTCGGCATGTGCATAGCTGGACCTTTTTATGAAAAATATGGCAACCTATGGCTAGCATGCCTCGCTTTCAAAGCCATGGAGAGGTGGGTCCTTTTGCAAAAAAATATTTTTATTTTTATGACTTGGTAGTTTCCATGGAGACAATACATTAGTTCATATTATGCCGAGTTTTTAGCATCTGGTTAATGGCATCCATCCCGGACATTGAAAAACCTGCCAAAACGAATGCCTCTTCATCTCGTTTTGACAGCTCCCCCTCCCGCAAGCTTTGGATATTGTTTAGCCAACTTTGCACTTTTTTCATTCCAAATCTCGTTCTTTCCTATCTTCTTGGAATGAGCAGAGATGAATATCGCCTAAAGTCGTCATCTCAGCGGATACAAGCCTGGAGGGAAAAGGTCGCCTTGTGTGTAATAATCTTTCTGCTTTCGCTTGTGCTATTCTTTTATTTGTGGTTCTTTGGCACCTTTCTATGCCCCGATTGCAAAGTGATGTCCTTTTTTGATTTCCAAAATTTAAATGTCGATACCGAGCCATGTGTCCTTATTTATGGCCGAGTTTTTGATTTGAAAAAGTTGTTTTCGCTCTCCATTTCTAGGAAGGGCTCAAACTTGCTTTCATTTTACGCCGGGAAAGATGCCTCTGCATTGTTTGCACAGGATATATTCAACCAGGCCATGGACGGCATTGGCAGAATACCAAGCATGCCGTCCGTTTCAGCCTCGGCAGCCATCAAAAAAGGAAAGCCATTGGAAGCCTTTTCGCGTGACTCGTCCATCACCTTTGGCATCAATTCGATAGCAGATATCGAGTTGAACCTATCATCTAATCTTCTCGATGCAAACTCTCCAGAAACCATGGGGCTTCTGGAGGCACTTTCAAATTGCTGGGTTGCTGACCTCGGTTGGGACACGCAAGACCTTGCCTCGAGAGGCTCGTCAAAGGATTCCCCAATCATTTCCGTTGAAGGCGTGCTTTTCAACGTGTCCTCATTGCTTCAGGTCAAAGATGAAAGTGTGTCTCCTGTTCAAATTGCTCTGACTTCGCTTCCTTGGTCTGGCTTTGACCATACGGCGCAACTTGTCAAAGCGCTTTCCTCAAATGATGCGAATCCCGCAAACATCCTGGCAATTGTGGCCAGTATGGCACCAATTGTGGGCATCGTAGATCCAAGATCGCCTCTCAAGTGTGCAATTGGCCGGCAAGTACTTATGGGCTCGGCTGCTCTTGTGCTCCTCATCACTGGCGTCAAGTTCCTTGCCGCCTTGCAGCTTGGCCGCAAAAAGTTGCCAGAAGTATTGGGGCGCCACACAATTCTGCACATGACCTGCTTTACGGAAGGCGAAGCGTCCCTAAGAAAGTCCATCGGCTCGTTGGTGAGCTCCGATTATGACGACCGATTCAAGCTGCTTTGGATCGTTTGCGATGGCCTTGCGACAGGCGCGGGAAACGACCGCCCCACCGCGGTCATTCTTCTAGATATCCTTGGTATCTCCAGGCCTGCCTCTGTAGATGAAACTAATGCCTGGATGATGCACGAGGGCCATCCAATAGTTTCCTACGACTCTCTTGGCGACCAAAATTATGTCAAATTTTGGTACGGATACTACCACCAGTCTTTGAAGGGATCCTTCTCACATGCAATCCCATTTGTCTTGATAGTCAAACTTGGGTCTCCAGGAGAAATCTCAAAATGCCCTGGAAATCGCGGCAAGCGGGATTCACAGTTGATCCTGCTCAGATGGCTTAGCAAGCTTCTTCACTTGGCAAACCAGTCGCAGGGCACGGAGGAAGATTGTACGGCAATCGAGATTCCAATTCCACAACCGCAGTTTTCACCTCTTGAAGAGGCTCTTACGGGGGCGCTTCACGGAGGCCTGGGCATGGATCCACTGACCTTTGAATATCTGCTGATGGTTGACGCCGACACGCAATGTGCACCAGACGCTTTGACTCGCCTCATATCTGTGATGATTGGTGATAGAAGAGTCGTTGGCGTGTGCGGCGAGACGACGCTGGCAAATCCCAGGGCCTCCTGGGTCACTTCAATCCAGGTCTACGAATACTACATTACGCACCATCTGTCAAAGGCTTTTGAAAGTCTATTTGGAGTGGTGACTTGCCTTCCTGGATGCTTTACTCTGTATCGCCTTCGTACCCCCGTTACTTCATATGTCCACGGGGGCGACTCGTCAGCCATGAAGCCACTCTTGCTTTCCCCCGCATTGTTGGCCGAATATGGCACGCAGGAGAATAGCGACTCGACGCTTCACCGTCGTAATTTGCTCACATTGGGCGAAGACCGGTTTCTTACCACTTTGTTGCTTAAATATTTTCCGAATTACAAAACTTCGTTCTCCGGAGATGCACTTTGCAAAACCATTGCGCCAGAGTCTTGGCGCGTGCTGCTTTCCCAGCGGCGGCGCTGGATCAATTCTACCATCCACAATCTTTGGGAGCTGCTTTCCATTCCACGTCTGTGTGGAATTGGATGCATCTCGATGAAGTTGGTCGTGCTTTTGGACCTAAATTCTACGCTCGTCATGCCAGCAACGATGGTATATTTGCTCTGGTGTGCCACGCAGCTAATCATTTCAAACATTTTCGCTTTAAACGAAGATGATGTTTTTTCCACATACACAAGTGCTAATTCGGCGTTGCTTCTTGCCGCAGCAACCTTTGCCATGCAGGCAAGTGTTTGTGTATTGAAGAGAAGATGGTACATCATGGGCTGGATGTTTCTCTACATCTTGACGCTTCCCGTATTTTGCTTTATCCTGCCACTTTATGCTTTTTGTAATTTTGACGACTTTACGTGGGGCCGCACGCGAAAACAGCAGTGCCCCTCCTCGATCAAGGAGAACCACACGATCATGGCTTTGAACCCATGGGGAAGCCGTCCTCACCATCCTCAGCTATTTGGAAGGTATTCGTACAATGGCCAGCTGGACACCTGTAGCACCGGACATGGCGATCCAATCGATCCGGTTGTAATCGGCATGCGCTGCAATACAATTGCCGCGTTAGATTATTCGCCACATTCTGTCGTGCCAAGAGCCAAAGTGAACGAAATTGAGGCTGCTGTGAAGAAGCTGCTGGTCTCGCACGATGCCGACCATCTCTCTCTTGGAGAGATCCGTTCAAGGATCGAGCACGAGATATCCATGGATCTGAGCTCGCTTAAGGAATGGTTTTCGACCCTCGTGGAGTCGATTTTGATGGAGATGCTGATGAATGCTGACAACGACACAAAAGGTTCCTAGGTGGGCCATCCTCAATCCTTGCTAACTCTCAAAGCGTTTCTCTTTCACCGTTTGCGTATTTCTCGATTTCTGAGCTCACTTTGGCTACCACCCATCAACAGTGCGGGGTTGCAAGTGTAATGATGCAGCACGGGATCGCATTTCACCATGTACGGGCTCCTTGTATGCTTAGAGCTGGTGGAAATTCTTGTTGCTTTTTTTGGCTCTTTTTGACGCGGTTTCCTCTATGCAGCAGGCCAAATCAATAATGAATAGCGTGATGATTGCCACAACAAGACATAAAGTGTGTTTTCACCACACATACATGCTTGCAGGTTCAGCAGAAATGTGTGTGTGTGTGTGTCACCGGAGAATATAAGGGGCGCTGGTTATTACAAAGGCAAATGCCTTTGCCGCCAATTCCCCACATCATTGCCGGCATCATATTTATAAACAAACTTAAAATTGCCCAAAGTGTCTTCAGAGCCAAACAAACATGTCCCACTACCTCGTGCTTCGTGGGTGCAATACCCCATACCTTGAAATTCTTGCAGTGAATAGCAATTGCGGCCATATCGAGGGCCCTGTAATGCAAAGGTTGTGGGAATAAGATTTATACAGCTAAAACAGCCACCAATTGCAGATCCGTCAATCGGGACAATCTGGATTCACGATGGTGGAGGGGTACGTCGCCCTGGAGAGTAGTACCGCCTTCTGCGGTGATGCTCTGTACTATGGTGATAGGGCTTTTCACGGTCCTTGACCTTGTATCCATCAGACAAAGCATGCTCATGCTGCGAAGAGGCACCGCCAGCCGGATCACGTGTGCGAGGAGAATGCACGCCATAGAGTCTCTGCGCAGCATCATTACTATCGTGGTCGGAATGTGTAGCGGCCGACCTAGTGGAGGTAGATTTCTCCTGTGCTTGCGCATTGGCTTTTCGCGCGCCCCTGTAGTTTGTACAATGGTCCACCCGGATGGTCCTTCCTAAGATCTTGAAAAGACGCATTGGGGAGGAGATACCTTGATTCCGTTAAAGTTATCCACAGCCAAGACGGTGCTTCTTTGATCCTCGTACCCGACAAATGCAAACCCCTTGCTTTTGCCCTTTCTATCAAGATTAGGCGATGGACCTGAAACATCTGCGGATGCCTCCCGAGCTAGATCGATATCAATGATCGTTCCATATCTAGACAAACAAACATGGGCCGCATACTGTGAAAAGATGGACAAAATATCCCCCTCATTCAGCTCAAACGGCAGACCGCCAATGTATATATAGGGGCTGTGTCTGTAGTCATCGTGCCATGATCCCTTTGTGCCATCTAGTCGGGCTGCCCTTGCCAGCTCTTGGCTGTTGATGCGCTCAATTTGCCGAATCGTACTATAGGAAAAAGACAGACTGCAAATTACTTCATCAAAAAATTTAAATTTCCACCCAATTTATTTATTAAATTTTTTGAAATGCCACAAGGAGCCTCATCCATTTCGCTGAGTAAGCTCAAAAAGACCAAGAACACCGGTAGCGGCGGGGCCTGGCTTCGAAAGAAAGGTTTGTAAATGCGCATCTTTGTCCATTTCCATGTTTACAGAGCTGTGCATTGACAGCCATTAACATCTGCCAGTCCATTTTTCCAAAAGCAGCTGACTTATTATAGCGATTCCCCCGAAAAAGGCATCTGCGCTCAAAAAGCATAAAGAAGACCGCAAATTTAGTGCCGAAATCGGCGCAAAAATAGAGCACACCATGGCAGCACGCGCGGGAATCCTCACTTCATCGAAAAAGTCGATTTTCAAAAGTGCAGCGTCCAAAAAATAAATTATTCAACCCAAGCTTGGCCCACCCGCCCAATTGGCCAAATTTCCCGAAAATTAGCTTTTTGTGAGCGCCAACGATGCAAAACTTTCCCATCTGCCAGTGCTCGCTTTGCATAAAGGAGCAGAGTAATGATGCCGTTGACCATAGACAGCTGGACGGCTATTTTGTCCCCTTTCCTTCATCTTTGTCAATGCCAAGACACACCGGCTTCCCGGATTCCAAAAAAAAGGTTTCTTGTACGGCCGGATTTGCAAGTGACATCGCCACATGTCGTATCCCGATCCCACAGTCAACATCGTATGTCCCGGTTTCTGGGTCTTCCCAGCCAAAGCGACACAAGACTCACAAAGCATGCATTTATTGTAAACGATCCCACATGACATGTGACAATGGTAGCCCATTTTTGACTTGACGCATAGGTCGACCGTGCAAACGATGCATTTCAAGAAAAATTGGCCAGCTATGTCGAGACGAAGAGGTCCCATCGTCCTCATTCCCCTTGCCTTTCTCTGTCAAGTTTAAGCGAAAAAACACGGACATTTATTCCGCGTACATCCTTGGCGCGAATTCTCCAGACCATCCAGATGCAACTAAGCTTTCCGTGGAGCTTTGCAAAAGCCAAGATTCTTGTGCCGAAACCGACTTTTCCATCAAGCTGCCTTCGGAGTTGGCAAAACCATCGCTGTCTACAACAAATCGACACCCCAAAAATGGCATTTTCGAGCTTGCAGGTGGCGGGCAGGATTTTTTTTCTTACCTTCTTTTTGCCTCCGGTATTTGCTCATCCTCTGGATCAACAAGGGAAAAGCTCCACAAAATCGTTTCCGAAAGATACAATTGCGGGCTTTTAGCCCCATATGACTACCATTCTGCGTTCAAATTTCTGAAAGAAAAATCGGCCACCATTGACTTTTCAGAGCATGCCATCTCCACGATCTCTTCATTGATTGACGAGGATATTTCCATGTCGCAAACGAGATGGGCGCAGCTGTCGTCGATTATGGATTTCGTTAATGTTGAGGTTTCTCTTTACAGAATGCTTTTGGAGTATGACCGGTACTTTCGAGAAATCTCGATCCCCACTGCATTGTGGAGACGATCCGGGCAAATATTAAAGACAAACTCTTCCTTCTTAACGCTGGTTGGCGTTGACAGGGACAAATCTCCCCATAGCATTTTGGATTTTTTCTGCGAAAAAACCTTTTTGAACTACTTGAAGCGATATATTGGCATCGCATACGATTTGGAGCATAGGACAGTTCTTACATGTGCATTCCTAAAAAGGCCAGATCAGAAAAATGGGCCTTTTGTCTCGTGCTCCTTTTCCTTTACCGTCAGAAGAGATATCCATGGCGTGCCTTGCTTGATTGTTGGCCAGTTTATCGCCACATAGGCCTTTATCCCACAGGGCTTGCAAAAACGAATTTATTTAATATTTGGTTTCGATTGATAGAGACATATGTAGGCCATGTGCCAATCGCCGCCGCCATCTAGCCGCAGGATTTCATCCTGTGTCACCTGCGATACCTTGTCATCGTCAAACTTCCACCAAATATGATCTAGAGCTAAAAAGCGGGGCAACGATACTATTAATTCTATCTCGAATCCAGGAAATGTAATGGCCAGAGTCGGCTGTCCGCCCCATATGGGTGAGAATCCCAACAAGCTCATACATTCCGGTGTCCATGTCCACCTTGCACTTCTGTTCACATACACTGGCACTGTCCAAATTGATGCCCTCTCGCGCAGGCGAAAGAGCGGCCTTCAGATCGTCACTACACATGTCGTATATGTCAAGTTCAAGTGGAAAAGATACTTTCTGGAAATAAAGTCGTCCAATGAACCTTTAAAATTTTGGCCTTAACCTTTTCCACGGGTTTCCAATAAAACCGGATAAAGTGGACTAGCAAAACCTTTGGCAAAGATGCTATTTTGGATTGCTTTTCGTACACTGCTTGGCGAGAGAGTGTTGTGGATTCCTTTTGGAATGACTCGACCAACGCCTATTGTAAACAAGTCCGTTGAACTTGCCTCAGACAGTCCAATTGAAAGGCTGTTTGTTGCTTTCCCAATGTGGCATGACAGCTTATAAAACGGCTCCATAGAAACAACGGGAGGCTCATTGGGTACTTCGGCCGACCATGTCCTTGGGCGAGTGTAAAATTGGCATTGTTACTTGGTCGATAGAGTGCCGTGAAACAGGGAATTAAATTTGGTGCCAATCGGATCCGGCCGGTCCCTTAAAAACGACCAAAGCGACGAAAAGGCCTCTTCAGCATCTTGCTGCAGCGGCACAAAAGACGATGAAAGATGGAAAAAGTGAGGAAACACCTTTAAAAAATCCTAAAAATAGAAAGGCCAAAGTACTGAATAGAACACTGAGGGCGCAATCGATGACCCCTGTTCAGATGCAGACGGTGGGTGTGATAGGGTGGCAAGAATGTGATGCAGTGAGTTTTCAAGCTTTTGCAAGGGATCATCATTTGAGCCACGGTCATCGGAAGCCTCAAACAGCCTTGAAATTCTTGGAATCGCTGCAAGCAGCTGGAGAGATGCATTTAAATAGCACGTGTTGCCAAGATTTTCCAGTCCAATTGGAATTTTCTAAAATAGACAAGAAAAATCACCTACTGATTTCGTGCTTTCCGAACTAACGAGAGATTGGTCGGCCGATTTCATCCGTGCTTCAGACTCTCTGATGACACTTATGGTTGTGTCTACGGGCGTAGAGGTGTTTGTCGAGCCCATCATTATAAGTTGAGCCCCGTCTGGGACATTTTCCAATGAAGATTTTAAAATCACCCCTTTGAAGAGGAGCTTTTGACGATCCACAGGGACAGATGTAAGCTGAAACAGGCTTTCCTTGAGGGAATTTATCCCGCACGCATCTTGCGTAAAAGTGAGATTGTCATATTTGGATGTGCCCCATTTTACTAGAATTAAGTGGCATTCATACCAGAAAGATTCAATGGCATAATTAAATTAAAATGCAAATCGGCTAAATTGCAATTGATGGGAACAGCTAGGCCTTTTTGCCCTCAAGCGGGATCGGCCTCAATACAATTTGCACCAATAGGAAACTGCGCGCTCTTATTTTTATGCTATTTGAATGAGCGTCCCCGCCGAAACCTGTCGCGTTATTTTACATATTTGCTGTGGTGTCAAAGACCGGTATTCCCGGCCTGAAATTGGAAGGTTTCCGAGTCCAATTTTTACGAAGAATGACCTGCTTGACCTTCTATGCAATCGAAAATGCGGCCAAATTCCAAAGTATCTGCCATCAAATGGTTAAACAAAATATGCTCGAAAAAGGAAAAAAATTGCATCCTGTTCTGCAGCTAGTACTGTTTTATTAGTGTATAGGCTGTGCCATTATACGGGCAAAAGACCACATCGGCGGCGATGGAAAAAGACCACATCAGCAGCGATGCAAAAGGATTTTCACAGCGAGCTTGTCAAGAAATATGAGCAATGAATGGATGCTTCAACGCCTCCTCGACCGTTATGCGTTGCTCAGGATTAAGAGTCAAAATCTTCTCCAGGAAATCCGCGAAAAGATTGATCATGTCCGACTGTGATTCATTAAAAGAGCCTTCTAGCTTCACACATGCAAGAAGCGATTTTTTGATATCCAGAGTTGGCAATTGCGCTGGATATTCGACTCGAATAACTTTGGATCGTGTCACGCTATCTTGAACCTGATGCAAATATGCCCACTGTTCAGACTCATTGAAATGCTCGGGCGCATTGACACACCGGCGCAACATTTTGGGCGCAAATTTGCCCCTATACGCCATCATCCAAGAAAGCATGTCGTTGTTGCAGTTTCCAGAAAACAGAATCGAACCGGTAAAAAGCTCGTAAACGGTGCATCCAAGTGACCACAAATCCAGCTTATTATCAAGGGGCACCCGTCCAAGAACTAACATAAGTAATTGGAAGCACTTATCTCTGGGGCCCGATAAAATCGGCTGGCCAGGTATGGGGTTGGCTCAATAGGCATTCCATCATGTACATCCGTTGCAATCCCAAAGTCACACAATCTTATTGAGGAATTATCCGGAGAAATAAGGATATTGTCGGGCTTGATGTCACAGTGGATTATCCCAAGTTGGTGCAATACAAGCAATGCCTGGAGCAGCTGGCGCGTGTAAATCCTCACTGCTTTGAGGCTCAATCCGACCCCATGTCCAACCTTCTTTAACAAGTCTCGTAAATTCAACCTAAAATTGTAAAAGGCCATGTTTACGAGAGAAGCTCCAAAACCAAACACAAGTGGCCCTTGTGGTCAAATCTGTCCAACGATAGAAGAATGTATTTTCTTCCTGGCAGAGAGGATTCCGAAATCTTTTGCAGAAAAGCCGACTCCTTCGATCCAGAAGCCTGCATATTGCGACGAATAATTTTTATTGCAACCAATTTCCTTGCAGGATCTGCCAAGTCCGTGGCTTTTACGACACTTCCAAAGACACCTCTTCCAAGAACTTCTGTGATTTCATATCTATTGGACTTTAGACATTCACCCATTGCTGGGCAATAATATCCGTCAGAATCGTCCTGCCCTTCAATAGAACACGTAATGATAGATTCGGACAATCCCTAAGCTATATGAAAAATCAAATTGAACTTTAAATTTCTCCTGAAAGGAGTCCGAGAACATATCTTCTTCGGCACCACAATTTTGCAGCTGTTGGCGCATTGGATGAAAATGAAAGTCAAAATTAAAATGAAAATGAAAATGAAAATGAAAATGAAAGGCAAAATTAAAATTAAAATTGAGATCGAGTTTATTTTAATCAATATGGTAAGAGAGCTTCTGCAGTGCTACCTAATTACTGGGTTTCGGTTTTCATCATCCATCTTTTGTCCTTTGAATTACCACTAATAAATAGTCCCATCGCAAATTTGAAGCTCCTCGTCACGGTTCATTGGGGTTTTTGCCTCGCAAGAGATGCACTCGTGGAAAGGGAAAGGTAAAGTCATTCCCAAAAGATGATGCCTCCAAGCCTGTTCACCTCACAGCCTTCATGGGATACAAAGCTGGAATGACCCATATAGTCCGTGACCTTGACAAGGTTGGATCCAAGATGCACAAGAGGGAAATCGTCGAGGCAGTCACTGTCCTTGAAACGCCCCCAATGGTCATCGTTGGTCTTGTTGGCTACATGAGCACCCCAAAGGGCCTCAAAGCCGTTACTACTGTTTGGGCCGAACATCTTGGAGAGGAAATGCGCCGCAGATTCTATAGGAACTGGTATCACTCCAAAAACAAGGCCTTCACCAAATATGTCAAGAAATATGCTGCTGACAGCGGTGCTCCAATTACCGATTCCCTCGAACGCATCAAGAGCTATGCAAATGTCATTCGCGTTATTGCGCATACCCAAATCCGCAAAATTAACATTGGTCAAAAGAGAGCCCATGTTATGGAAATCCAGGTCAATGGCGGCACAGTTGCTGACAAGGTTGATTGGGCCTACTCTCATTTTGAAAAAGTCGTCCCGATTTCTAGTGTTTTTACTCAAGACGAATTGATCGACACCATTTCCATTACCAAGGGTAAAGGGTTTGAAGGCGTTACCACCCGTTGGGGTACCAGAATGCTCCCGCGCAAGACCAACAAGGGTCTTCGTAAGGTCGCTTGCATCGGTGCTTGGCATCCAAGCCGTGTCATGTATTCAGTCCCTCGTGCTGGTCAAAATGGCTTCCATCATCGTACCGAAACCAACAAGAAGATTTATCGTCTGGGAACTGGATCTGATCAAACCTCGGCCTCTACTGAGTTTGATCTTACCAAAAAATGTATCACCCCCATGGGTGGCTTTCCTCATTATGGTGTCGTTGATGAAGATTTCATCCTCATCAAAGGCTGCTGCCCTGGTGTCAAGAAAAGAGTCATCACTCTTCGTAAGGCTCTCCATGTACCCACCACTCGTTCGGCTCTTGAAAAGATCAATCTCAAATTTATCGATACTTCTTCCAAATTTGGACATGGTCGCTTCCAGACTACCGAAGAAAAGACCGCCTTTATGGGTCCTATGAAGAAAGATCTTTAAATTTAATAAAATGTTAGCAAGTCTATCCTTTCAGGCTGCTTGTTTGGCATCGTTATTATTGCGCCTTCGCTTCGTCATCTCGAAAGAATATTTAGTAATAATATAATAATTATTTGTTCTCGATTTTGTGGATCCGTAGCTCAGTGGTAGAGCATTCGACTGCAGATCGAGAGGTCACTGGTTCAATCCCGGTCGGGTCCTTGTTTTTTAATTACAGTTTGAATGGTTGGGTAGGTCTCCATTAACCCTAACTTCAATGGTGTAATGTGACCCTGTGAAGATTAGGGAGAACCTCCGCTTTCTACCCGCAATGAGGCTATATTTGCAGTTGAATTTTCCGATCACCTCTGTGGCATTAAAGCTCTCCTTCTGAATATCAAATATATCTGCTAACCTTATTCCTAGATGGATTCACTCGGTTTTCTTTGGGTTTTTTCTTGAGATTTTATTTGACAGACAAAGTTGGCATGTCCCCGAGAGAGGCATCTGCTACGATTTCTTTTGCAATAGTTGTTGAAATGCTCTTCTATTTAGCGGGCGCAGCTTTATTAAGGACGCTTGGCGTTTATCCAATGATTGCTTTAGGCCAAATAATAATGGTGGCCAGGTTRTGGACGCTGTTTTTTGTGCCATCGTCGTCCAGATATGAAGTATTTGTGTTAATTGAGCTTAGTCTAGGTGTTATTTGCGGGTTGTTTCACCCAGCATGTGTTGCCCTCGCTAGCAAGTTATCTCTTAAAGGTAAAGAAAGCACCTGCCAAGCAATATTTAACGGCGTATACAATGGGATCGGTGGATTCGCTGCCGGTATTTTTGGCTCCTACTGCCTTTCCTTAAAAAGCAATATTTTGAATACTTCTCCCTTTCGTTTTATGCTCTTTTTGGTTGCCATTATTTGTTCTGCGTGGTGCTTTTCTTTCATATTATTGTATCGAAACTGGATTAAAAAATCGCTGAAAAGGGGTAGCGAAAATGACCAGCACATGACTCTTGCTAGACCGGCTGTAAATGCCCAAAATAAGTAAATTTAATTTTTGTTTGCTGTAATAGTGATACCGATCGATGACATATGTACCCAATCAAGCAACTGTAACTCTTGCAAGAAAATCTCAAAAGCCTTTAACGGCGTTTTCATGCGTTTGCTGAAAATCTGATATGCCCTAAATTTCATTTCAGCTTCATAATGACACGTATAAATCGGATAATTAAATGCTTTTAATGTTTCTTGTAAAAACGCTATTCGCACCAATCAGCTTTGGATTTAATATCCGCTCGTGATGAGCATGTTGAATTTTTACATCAGTGATATGCAGGTACCTTCTCCCCTCATCAAGGCTACATTGATCTGTGTGCTTTTTGTTTTTTTTGGAACCGTTATTATGTATTTTGGCATTTTCAGGGACTCATCCATATCAACGGCATCTGATGCTTTACAGAATTCACCTCAAAAAGCCTCTTCGGCATCTCCCGCGGCCCTGCTTACGCCAAAGGCCAAAGGATCAACAGGGGCATCTACACAGCTCACACAGGCTAATTCGACGGAAATAACTATTCCCGTGTTTTCGCAAGTAGTTGACTTCTTGAACACAAATTTTATGAAATACTGGTCTGAGATCACCATCGCCTCAGTATCTGGCATTTCTGGTGCCATAATTCTCGCTCTTTATCAGAGATTTATAAAGAGCTCGCGTGAAGAACATTTTTCAATTTTCACGATATTATATTTCTTTTGGATGTTCAAATATTCGTTCCTTTATTTGACGATCTTCTGGACCGTATTAATGCTCGTTTTTAGATTGTTTGCTAAAATTTACATTTAATTTGAAAAAAATACTTGATTTTTTCGATTTGGATTTTAGCTCAAACTAAGGAGGATCAAACCTTGGCATCGATGCATGGCATTATTGTTTTGAAAAGTAAAGCGCTTGAGATTAAATTTCAAAATTTTGTAGCAACTTGTGCATATTTTAATTAGGCCTTTTGAAGTTTAAAAATATGTGCACCAGCAACATTTAACCCTTCCATCGTTGGAGCAGTTTATTGGGCATATTTTGAAGACTCTTTGGCTGAAATGCGCTGTAGGGCCTTTAAAATTTGTATTCCCTTGAAAAACTTGGGCCACGCCAAGGTGACCCATAATGCATTAGATCTTGCCATTCTAGCTTTATTAATATTTAATTTCTTTTAACGGCTAAATGAAGCCACTCGAAAGATTCTGCTTTCTGTTTTGCATCCATATGAACATCGATCAACAATTTATGGGGCGCTTTATAAAGGAAATATAGCGTCAAGCTGGAAATAAGCACTTCAATATCAAAAAATATCACACAAACTCAATTTCTGTAGGAGCATTTGAGACAATTCAACCGCCTAATGCATTCAGGGAGGCAGTTATTGACGCCTTGAACGATTTCTAGCAGGAGTGAGAGCCAATTTAGACTTAATACCCTCTCAGAACAGCCATATGCTTGGTTAGGGTTGGGCGGAAGCTATGCCGTATCAGATCCAGAGATCCAATGCAGCGATCGTGCGGCCGCTATATGCACATGTGGCATATTTAAATAAAGTTATTGGTGTCAGTTAAAAAAATTTATCGTTGGATCTGACCGCTTTATAAAGAGATTTGGTTTCAATGAGGGCATTTGATAAAAATTTCGCTATCCAGTTCGGTTTGGTACGTTTTATGCCGGTCATAGACAATTGGTCGATTGCAATAATACTTGAAAGAGTAAACGAGAAGTTTGCACGATGTTCTAAGAAGATCCTTCGTTCTGGGCGGTCTCCTTGTTGAATAAGGGTAGATATCAGCCCAGAGCACAACAACCTCTACCCAATAAGCGATTGCAGAGCATTTTTGGAGATATCACGACCTGATGGCTAAATTTCCCATTTTTGATTGGCCGATTCAGCAATTATTTCGTTTAAGACTCCATTGGATGCAAAATTTCTGGTGCAAAACAGTCTATAAAAAGCTGCTGCTTTTTCACCAAACTTGTCGCCTCAATGAACGCCCAAAAATTTCTACTTCTCATGGCTTTGATTATCCTTTCCACTCTCGTTTTACCCTCATTACAACATGACTCAAAAAACCAAACCCCCAAAACAGCTTTGAACACTGAAAGATTTGACAAAATTAAAGACAAGATAAATAATATACGATTTAGACTACGTAGTATAAATCCAGAAATAAAAGAACAAACAGCAATAATTCGAGTTGTTAAAAATCGCATAAATGAGCAAAAATTTGCAGTAGCTGCAGCCTATCTACAAGCTTTACGTGCTCTAAAATATAAACAAGTTGAAGAAAATCGACAAAATTTACTAACTCAAGTATATGAAGAAAAGAGAAATCTCGAAATGATTTTAATCAGTTTAGAAAATGAAAAAGAGCAAGAACTTGAAGGAAATATAATCGATAAAATATTTGACCTAAATAAAATATCCCGAGATCTAAAAGATGTAAACACTCTACAAGATAAACAGAATCAACCATTTCTAGAAATTCTACAAATTCTAAAAATTCTACAAGATCTACAAACTATTAAAACTCAAAGGTATACAACGGCTGCAAACCTGGAAATTTATATATATTGTCTAAAATCTGTAAAAGCTAAAAAATATAAAGAAGCTCTAGAAATAGTAGGATATCTACAAAATATAGAAGATAAAAAAATTACAGAAGATCTAGAAGGTCTAGAAAAAGATTTAAAAGCCTTTCCAGAAAAAGAATTACCTCAAGAAGAGTCAAAATCTTTAAACCCGTTGGTTGAAAGAAATAAAAAGGTTCAAGCCGATCTAGAAGAAAAAATTTATAGCCATATCACTCTTCAACAAAACCTAAAGGGTTCAGAAAGGAAACTAACCGAAGAAGCTCTAAATACTCTAAAAGACTTAAAAAATATTTTAGATGGCAAACAAGAAACTCTAAAAAAAATACAAGAATAATAATTAAAAAAAGAAAAAAAGAAGAAACCGAAAAAGAAAAAGAAAAAAAAGAAGAAACCGAAAAAGAAAAAGAAAAAAAGAAGAAACCGAACAAAAGAAAAAAAAATATTAGCCAACGAGGGTGCAGCAAAATGGTTTATTGGACAATAAACTCGATGCATTCAAGATCCTTAAGCAAGAATCGCCATAAGAACATTGTTGTACTTTACAAGCGTATGCTGGTTGGTGCACAACTGCTTTGATAAGGCGAGACAGCCCTGTCCATGCACCAGGCCTCGTATGACGCATGCGAGGCTGGGTCGAATGTACTCTACACTTGGCCCTCTACTTTCCGAAAAGAGACCCAATGCAGCGATCGTGTGGCCGCTATATGCACATGTGGCATATTTAAATAGGGTTATTTGAATCGGTTAAAAAAATTTATCGTTGAATCTGGCCGCTTTATAAAGAGATTTGGTTTTAACGAGGGCATTTGATAAAAGTTTTGTTATCCAGTTTGATTTGGTACGTTTTATGCCAGTTAGAGACAATCGATCAATTGCAGACCATTTCTTGAAACCATGACGACCTGATGGTTAAATTTTCCAGTGTTGATTGACCATTTCAATAATTATTAACTTTAATATTCCTATTGGATGCAAAATTTCTGGTGCAAAACAGTCTATAAAAAGTTGGTTGCGTTTTCACCAAACTTCTCGCCTCAATGAACGTCCAGAAATGTCTATTTCTCATAGCTTTCATTGTAATTCTGATTATATCCTCGCTACAATTTGAAGATTTTACAACGCAAAATAAGATAGAAACTTTAATAAGAGAAATCAATCAACAAGATTCACCAATTTTACAAGCACTAGAAAATTTGAAAAATGAAATAGATGAAGCTCTTAAAGCTCTTAAAGCTCCTGAATCAGACTTCGAAGATTTTATTCAAAAAGAAGACTACCAAAAAAAACTAAATAGGCTAACTGACTCGCTTAAAAAAGACATCGATTATTTTAAAATTAATTTCGAAAAAAATAGCCCACAGGCTCTAGAGGGTATAAAAAGGATGCTAGAAAAAAAATATAAGGAAATTCCAGATTTAAAAAAGATTATGGAATCGATAGCATGCAGGCAACAAGAGACTAATCAAAGTATAAAAGATATATTAAATCTGATATTTAAAGCAGCTTAAAAAGGTTTAGAACTTCTAAAAGAAGTTGAATCTCTAAAAAATGAATTAACTGATCTATTTACACAAAATAATACAGCAAAAGAAGAATTAGAT